>NW_022143516.1:0-19521 GCF_007565055.1 Rhinopithecus roxellana
TTTAGCTGTTCCCCCCTCCCCCTCTTACTCTTTTTTTACCTCCCCTCCTCGCTTTGTTTTTCTTTGCGTTTCGCTTCATTGCTTCCCCTTATCTCGTTTGTGCTGTCCCCCTCCCCCCTTCTCTTTTTTTCTCCTCCTCGCTTTTTTCTTTTCTTTTGCCTGCGGCTGGCGGCCCCGGATCTGGGGGTCTGGTCCCCGCCCCGCTGGGGGGTGCCGATGGGGGTTCCCGCCAGCCGCCGGGGGCGTGGGTGCGGCGGCTGGCGGCCTCTCCGGATCCGCGGGTGGGCGGGTCCACCCGCCACCCTGCTGATGGGGGTCCGCCAGCCGCCGGGGGGTGCCGTGGGCGGCTTGGCGGCCCCGGATTGCGGTTTGGCGGGTTCCCCCGCCCCCCTGCATGGGGTCCCCACCGCCTGGTGGGTGCGTGGCGTGGCGGCGGCTGTGCGGCTCCCCGATCGCGGTTGGGCTGGTTCCCCCGCCCCCCTGCGATGGGGTCCCCATCCGCCGGGTTGGGCGTGTCGTTGGCTGCGCTGGCCCCCGTGATCGCTGTGGGGCGGGTTCCCCGCCCCCTCTCTTGTCCTCGCCGGCTCCATGTTGTCGGTTCTGCTCGTCGCCCGCCCGGGTTGGGTCCCCGCCCGTGCTTGTGGTTCCCGCCCTTGCTTTCTTCTCTCGGTCTCGGGGTCGTTCCCTCCCGGTTGGGGTCCCGGGTGTGGGGCGGCTGGCGCTCCGGGGGGTCCCCCCCCCCCTCACTGTTTGGTCCGCAGCCCCGCTGGCCTGTCATTTGGCTTGCTCTCTTTCTCCGTCCGGGGCGGTTCCTCTTTTTTCTTCCCCTCCCGCACTGGTCTCTTTAGCCGCCCTCGCCGTGTGGTGACTGGGTGGCTTGGCTCTCTCCGGCTGCCTCTGTTTTTCGAGTTCGCGGGCGGTCCCCCCTTCTCTTTCGCGATGGGTCCGCCAGCCGCTTTTCGGTGGTTTCGTGGCGGCGGCTGGCGGCCCCGTGATCGCGGGGGCGGGTCCCCCGCCCCCGGCAATGGGGGTCCGCCAGCCGCCGGGGGCTGGCGGTGGCGCGGCTGGGCGCCCCGTAGCGGGGGGCGGTTCCCCGCCCCCTGTCGATGGGGTCCGCCAGCCGCCGGGGGGGCGTGGCGTGGCGGCGTGCTGGCGGCCCCGATCGCGGGGTGGGCGGGTCCCCCGCCCCCCGCGATGGGTGGTCCCGCCAGCCGCCGGGGGGCGTTGCGGGCGGCGGCTGCGGCCCCCGATTCGCGGTGGGGGCGGGTCCCCCGCCCCCCGGCGTATGGGGTCCTCGCCACCCTCCTGTTTGTGGGGCGTGGCCGTGGCGGCGGCTGGCGGCCCGATCGCGGGTGGGGCGTTTCCCCCCCCCCGCGGATGGGGTCCGCCAGCCGCCTGGGGGGTGCGTGGGCGTGGCGGCGGCTGTGCGGCCCCGGATCGCGGGGGGGCCGGTTCCCCCCCCCCGCGCATGGGGGATCCGCCAGCCGCCCGGGGGGGCGTGGCGTGGCGGCGTGCTGGCGGCCCGGATCGCGGGGTGCGGGTCCCCGCCCCCGGCGATGGGGGTTCCCGCCAGCCGCCGGGGGGGCGTGCGTGGCGGCGCTTGGCGGGCCCCGGATCGCGGGGGGCGGGTCCCCCGCCCCCCGCGATTGGGTCCGCCGACCTCCTGGGGCGTGGCGTGCGCGGGGCTGGCGTCCCGGATCTGCGGGGGGCGGGTCCGCCCGCCCCCCTCGATGGGGGTCCGCCAGTCCGCCTGGGGGGCCGTTGGCGTGGTCGCGCGGCTGGCGGCCCCGATCGCGGGGGGCGTGGTCCCTCCGCCCCCGGCGATGGGGTCGCCAGCCGCCGGTGGGCGGCGTGTCGGCGGCTGGCGGCCGCGGTCGTCGGGGGCGGGTCCCCCCCGGATGGGTTCCGCCAGCGGGGGGGCGTGGGCTGGGGGTGCGCCCTCGACCGGGCGGCCCGCTGGCGATGGGGGCCGCCATCCGCCGGGGGGCTGGGCGGCTGGCGGCGATCGCGGCTGCCCGCCGCGGCATGGTCCGCCCCGGGGTGCTGCTGGCGCCGGGGGGCGGGTCCCCCGCCCCCCGTCGATGGGGTCCCGCCAGCCTCCTGGTGGGCGTGGCGTGCGGCGGCTTGGCGCCCCTGGTCCATGCTGCGGGGTGGCGGGTCCCCCGCCCCCCGTCGATGTGTCGCACCGCCGGGGGGGCGTGGCGTGGCGCGGCTTGGCGGCCCCGATCTGCGGGGGGCGGGTCCCCGCCCCCTCCGAATGGGGTCTCCGCCAGCCGCCGGGGGGCTTGGCGTGGCTGCGGCTTGCGGCCTCCGGATCTCTGGGGTGGGCGGTCCCCCGCCCCCCGCGATGGGGGGGGGTCCGCCAGCCGCCGGGGCGTGGGCTTGTGCGGCTGGCGGCCCGTGATCGCGGTGGGGGCGGTCCCCCGCCCCCCGGCGCTGGGGTCCGCCAGCGCGCCGGGGGGCTGGCCGTGGCGGCGGCGGCGGCCCCGGGATCGCGGGGGGCGGGTCCCCCCGCCCCCCCGCGATGGGGTCCCCCACCGCCGGGGGGCGTGCGTGCGGCGGCTGTGGGCGGCCCCGGATCGCGGTGTGTTGCGGGTTCCCCTCCCCCCCGGCGATGGGGGCCGCCAGCCGCCGGGAGGTCATGCGTGGCGTCGGCTGGCTGTCCCCCGATCTCCGTTTCGGGGTTGTCCCGCCCCCCTCTGCGATGGTGTCCGCCCTCCCCTTTGGTGGCGTTCGTCTGCGCTTGCTGCGCCCGGATCGCGTTGGGCTTCCCCGCCCCCTCGCTTGATGTGGTCCGCATGCCGCCGGGGCTTTTACTTGTCTGTCTGCTGCTTTGCTCCCCGGATCGCGGGGGGCGTCGGGTCCCCCGCCCCCCGTCTATGGGGTCCGCCAGCCGCCGGGGGCGTGGCGTGGCTTCTGGCTGGGCGGGGCCCCGCCCCACGATCGCGGGGGGCGGGTCCCCCCCCCCCGTCGATGTGGTTCCGCCAGCCGCCGGGGGGGCGTGGCGTGGCGGCGCTGGCTGTCCCGTGATCGCGGGGGGGCGGTCCCCCCGCCCCCGTGCGATGGGGTCCCGCCAGCCTCGGGGGGCGTGGCGTGGCGGGCGGCTGCGGCCCCCCGTATCGCTGGGGGGCGGGTCCCCCCGCCCCCCGGCGAATGGGTCCCGCCATCCGTGGGGGGCGTGGCGGGCGGCGGCTGGCGGCCTCCGATCGCGGGGGCGGGTCCCCCCCCCCCGGCTATGTGGGTCCGCCGCCGCCGGCGGGGCGCTGCGTGGCGCGGCTGCGGCCCCTATCTGCGGGGGGTGCGTCCCCCCGCCCCCCGCATTTGGGGTCCTCCATCCGCCTTGGTGGTGCTGCTGCTGGCTTTTGGCGGCCCTGTATCTGCTGGTGGGGCGTTGCCCCCTCCCCCCGCGATGGGTTCCTCAGCGCTCGGGGCTGTTGCTGCTTGCTGCTTTTCCGGCGCCCTGGATCTCTTTTCGAGTGTCGTCCCCCCCCCCCCTTGTCTTGTTCCGCATCCTCCTGGGCTTGGCTTCTGTGCTTTTGCGCCCGTCGGTGCGGGTTCGCCTGCTTTCTCATCCCCTGCTCTCGCTGGGGGCGCCGTCGCTGTGCTCCCCGCCCCTCGTGTGGGGTCCGCCAGCCCCGGCGGGGCGTGCGTGGGCGCTGGCGGCCCCTGCGCGGGGGGCGGTCCCCGCCCCCCGTCGATGGGGTCCGCCCTCGCCGCGGGGGTGCGTGGCGGCGGCTGGCGGCCCCGGATCGCGGGGGTGCGGGTCCCCCGCCCCCCGGCGTGGTGGCCGCCAGCCGCCGGCGGGGGCGTGGCGTTGGCGGCGGCTGGCGTCCCCGGATCGCGGGGGGGCTGGTCCCCGCCCCCCGCGATGGGGGTCTCGCCAGCCGCCGGCGGGGGTTGCGTTGGCGGGCGGCTGGCAGGCCCTAGTCGCGGGGGGCGTCCCCCGCCCCCGGCGATGGTGGGTCGCCAGCCCCGGCTGGGGTGGCGTGCGGCGCTGGCGGGCCCCGCGATCGCGGGGGGGCGGGTCCCCCGCCGCCCTGGCATGGTGGTCCTGCCAGCCGCCGGCGGGCGGTGGCGTGGCGCGGGGCTGAGGGCCCCGGTCCGCGGGGGGGCGGGTCCCCGCCCCCCGGCTATGGGGGTCCGCCAGCCGCCGGCGGGGCGGTGCGTGGCGGCGGCTGCGGCCCCGATCGTCGGGGGGCGGGTCCCCCGCCCCCCGGCGATGGGGGTCCGCCAGCCGCCGGGGGCGTGGCGTGGCGGCGGCTGGCGCCCCTGGGTCGGATACAGGCAAGTTTTGGCTGTCCCCCGCCCCGCGCGTGGGTCTCGTTCCTACCCCTCCTGCCGTGCTGTTTGCTGTGCTCCTGTGCCCCTGTCCCTGTTGGGGCTCGTCCCCCCCCCCTCGGCTATGGGTTCCCCGCCACCTCCTTTGTCTTTCTGGGGTTCTTGCTTGCTTTGCTTCCCCCGTTGCTCCTTTTGTTGCGGTCCCCCGCCCCCGGCGATTGGGGGTCCCGCCACCGCCGGCGGCTGGCGTGGCCGGCGGGTCTGGCGTCCCCGGCTCGCGGGGGGGCGGGTCCCCAGCCCCCCGCTGATGGGTGGTCCGCCAGCCGCCGGGGGTCGTGGCGTGGCCGGCTGGCTGGCGGCCCCGGATCGGGGGGGCGGCTCCCCCTCCCCCTGCGATGTGTGGTCCTGCCAGCCGCCGGCGGGGGGTGGCGTGGCGGTCGGCTGGCGGCCCCGATCGCGGGTGGGGCGGGTCCCCGCCACCCCGGCGATGGGGTCTCAGCCAGCCGGGCCGGCGGCGGCGGCCCCGAGCGGTGGGGGTCCGCCGCCGGCGGGGGTCTCGCGCCGGCGGGTGGGGTGCTGGCGCGGATGCGGCCGGTCGCGGGGGCGGTCCCCCCGCCCCCGCGATGGGGGTCCGCCACGCCGGGGGCGGGCTTGGCGTGCGGCGTCTGGCGGCCCCGATCGCGGGGGGGCGGGTCGCCCCGCCCCCGCGAGTTGGTCCGCCGCCGCCGGCGGGGTGTTGGCGTGGCGGCGGCTGGCCCCGTATCGCGGTGGGGGCGGGTCCCCGCTCCCCGGCGATGGGGTCCGCCAGCCGCGGTGGGCGTTGCTCGGCTGTGCTGGCTGCCCCTGATCTCGGGTGTGCTTGTCCCCCTCCCCCTTCTATTTGGTGTCCCTGCCAGCCGTCCTCTGGCTTGGCGTGTCTTCTTCTGTCTTCCCCTGCTCTCTTTTTGGCGTGTTCCCCTCCTCCTTCTAATTGGTTTACGCCATCTCCTTCGTGCGTATTTCTTTTCTTCTTCTTATCTTCCCCATTGTTTCTGCTTGGTTGCTTTTCCCCCTCCCCCCTTGCTATTTTTTTCCTCCTCCAGCCTCTTCCTTTTCTTTTCTTTTCTTCTTGCTTCTTCCCCTCTCTCTTTTTGCTTGTTCCCCCTCCCCCCGGCGCTGGGGGTCCGCCAGCCCCGGCGGGGCGTGGCGTGTGGCGAGCTGGCGCCCCGGATCGCGGGGGGGCGGTCCCCGCCCGCACGGCGATGGGGTTCGCCAGCCGCCGGCGGGGGCGTGGCGTGGCGGCGCGGCTGGCGGCCCCGGATCGCGGGTTCGGGTCCCCCGCCCCCCGTCGCTTGTGGTCCCTCCACCGCCCGTCGGGGCTTGGCTTTTCGTCTTCTTTCGTCCCGCCGTATCTCGGTGGGCGGTTCCCCCTCCCCCCTGCTATTGTTGTCTCCCTCCCCTGGCTGTTGCCTTTTCGTTGCTGTCTGCTTTCTGCCCCGCTGATCGCGGGGGCGTTCCCCCGCCCCCCGGCTATGGGGGTCCGCCGCCGCCGGCGGTGCTGGCGTGGCGGCGGCTGCGGCCCCCGGATCGCGGGGGGGCGGGTCCCCCGCCCCCCGGCGTGGGGGTCCCCGCCTCGGCGGGGCGTGGCGTGCGGCGGCTGGCGGCCCGTATCGCGGGGGCGGGTCCCCCGCCCCCCGTCGATGGGGTCTCCATCCGCCCGGCGGGGCGTGGCGTGGCGGGCGTCTGGCGGCCCGGATTCGCGGGGGGGCGGGTCCCCGCCCCCCGGCGATGGGGTCCGCCAGCCGCCGGCGGGGCGTGGGGCGTGGCGGCGGCTGGGGGCCCCGGTCGCGGGGGCGGGTCCCCCGCCCCCCCGGCGATGGGGTCCGCCAGCCGCCGGCGGGCGTGGGTGGCGGCGCGGCGGCCCCGGATGCGGGGGGGCGGGTCCCCCCCCGGCGATGGGGGTCCGCATCCGCCGCGGGGCGTTGCGTTGCGGCGGCTGGCGGCCCCGTATCGCGGGGGGGGGCGGGTCCCCCCCCCCCCCCGGCGATGGGGGTCCGCCAGCCGCGGCGGGGCGTGTCGTGGCGGCGGCTGGCGCCCCGTACAAAAAAAAAGGCTTCTCGTGTTTCTGGATCCCTCCCCCCCCCTCGATTGGTGTTCCCCCAGCCGCCTTCTTGTCGTGTCTTTGCGGTCTGCTTTCTTCCCCTATACGCGGGGGGGCGGGTCCCCCGCCTCCCCGGCGATGGGGGTCCGCCAGCCGCCGGCGGGGCGTGGCGTGCGGGTCTGCTTGCGGCCCGGACGCGGGGGGGCGGTCCCCCGCCCCCCTGCGATGGGGGTCCGCCAGCCGCCGGCTGGGGGCGTGGCGTGGCGGCGGCTGGCCGCCCCTGATCGCCGGGGGGGGGCGGGTCCCCCGCCCCCCGGCGATGGGGGTCGCAGCCGCCCGCGAGGCGTGTCGTGGCGGCGGCTGGCGGCCCGGATCGCTGGGGGGCGGTTCCCCCCCCCCCGGCGAATGGGGGTCCGCCAGCCGCCGGCGGGCGTGGCGTGGCGGCGGCTGGCGGCCCCGATCGCGGGGGGCGGTCCCCCGCCCCCTTCGATGGGGGTCAGCCAGCCGCCGCGGGGCGTTGCGTGGCGGCGGCTGCGGCCCCGTATCGCGGGGGGGCGGTCCCCCGCCCCCCGTCGATGTTTGTCCGCCAGCCTCCGCGTTGCGTGGCGTGGCGTGCGTCGTGTGCGGCCCCGGATCTTTCGGGGTTGCGGTTCCCCCTCCCCCGCTATGGTGGTTCCTCACCGGCCGCGGTTCCGTTTGCTGGCTGCGTCTGTCTCCCCCGGATCGTCTGTTTTTCTTGTCCCCCGCCCCCCCGGCGATGGGGGCCGCCAGCCGCCGGCGGTGCGGTGGCTGGCGCGGCTTGGCGGCCCCGGATCGCTGTGGGGCGGGGTCCCCCGCCCCCCGCGATGGGGGTCCGCCGCCGCCGGCGGGGCGTTGCGCGGCTGCGGCTGTTCTTCCCCGGATCGCTGGGGGGCGTGGTCCCCGCCCCCCTTCAGATGGGGGTCCTCCATCTCTCCTTCAGGTGCTTTTCGTGTCTTCTTCTTTCGGCCCCTTATCGCTTTTGTTTGCGGGTCCCCTCCCCCCTTGCTATTTTTTTCCTCCCTCCTCCGTCTTTATTCTTGTCTTTCTTCTTCTTTCCTGCCCCTTCTCTCATTTTTTTCGTGTTCCCCCCTCCCTCTCCTTCTCCTGTTTTTTTCCTCCCCTCCTCCTTCTGTTCTTTTCTTTTCGTCTTCTTTTCTTCCCCGATGCCTCTCTTGTTTCTTTTTCCCCCCCCTCCCGCCCTTCTCTTTTATTTGCCTCCCTATCCTCGCTTCTTTGCTATTTCTTTTTTGCTTCTTTCTTGTCCCCTTCTCTCTTTTTTGCTTTTCACGCCCTCCCCCTGCTTGTTTGTTCCTCCCTCCCTCCTTCTTTTCTTTATCTTTGTCTTCTTCTTCTTCCCCGTTCTCTCGTTTTTTTCTTTTCCCCCGTCCGCCCTCTGTCGCTTTGTGTCTCCTCCCTCCTCCTTCTTTGGATTCATTTTCTGTATCTTGTCTGTTCTATCCCCTTCGTCTGCTTTTTTTCTTTTCCCCTTCAGTATGCACCGGCTCTTCTTACTCTATTTTTGTCCTACCGCATCCTCGCACTTCATTTTGCTTTTCTATTTTCTATGTCTGTCAATTTCTTCCTCCCTTACTACTACTTTTATTCTTTTCCCCCTCCTCCCAGGCGATTGGGGGTCCGCCAGCCGCCGCGGGCGTGGCGTGGTCGGCGGCTGGCGGCCCCGGTCGCGGGGGGGCGGGTCCTCCCCCCCCCCCGCCCCCCGGCGATGGGTTCCGCCATCCTCCTCGGGCTTGGTCTTTTCTGCGCTTGGCGTCCCTGATCTGCTGGGTTTTTTCGGTTCCCCCTCCCCCTTCTCTTTTGTTCCTCCAGCCCTCCTTCTCTTTCTGGTGTCTTTTCTTCTTCTTTCTTCCCCTTATCTCTTTTTTTCTTTTGCCCCTTTCTCCCCCCTTCTCTTTTTTTTCCTCCCTCCTCCTTCTTGTCTTGTCTTCGGTCTCTTGTCTTCTTTCCCTTTTCCCGCCCCCCCCCCCCCCCCCCCCCCCCCCCTTCTCTCTTTTTTCTTTTCCCCTCCCCCCTCTCTTTTTTTCCTCCCTCACCTCCTTCTTTTCTGTTTCATTTTTGCTTCTTCTTTCTTCCTCCCCTTATTCTCTTGGTTTTCTTTTCCCCCTCCCGCCCTTCTCTTTTTTCCTCTCTCCTTCCTCTTTAATTCTTTTTTCTTTCTTTCTTCTTGCTTCCCCTTCTTCTCTTTTTTTCTTTTGCCCGCCTGCCGCACACCTGTCGTTCTTTTATTGACCTCACACCTGCCTCCTTCGTTTTATTTCTTATTCTTAGCGCTTCTATCTTATCTTCTCAGCGGACGCCTTCGTGTACATCTCTTGCGTTTTGCTTTTTCCACGCTCCCCCCGGCGTGGGGTCCGCCATCCGCCGGCGGGGCGTGGCGTGGCGGCGGCTGGCGGCCCGGATCGCGGGGGGGCGGTCCCCGCCCCCCGGCGATGGGGTCCGCCAGCCGCCGGGGGGCGTTTGGCGTGCGCGGCTGGCGGCCCCGGATCGCGGGGGGCGGGTCCCCCGCACCCCCGGCGATGGGGGTCCGCCAGCCGCCGGCGGGGCGTGGCGTGGCGGCGGTCGCTGGCGTCCCCGGATCGCGGGGGGGTCCCCCCTCCCCCCGGCGATGGGGGTCCGCCAGCCGCCGGTCGGGCGCGTGGCGGCGGCTGGCGGCCCGGATCGCGGTGGGGCGGTCCCCCGCCCCCCCTGCGATGGTGGGTCCCCAGCGCCGGTGGGGGCGTGGCGTGGCGGCGGCTGAGCGGCCCGTCCGCGGGGGGTCGGGTCCCCGCCCCCGTCGATGGGGGTCCCGCCATCCGCAGGCTGGCGTTGCGTTGCCGGGGATTCGGACCGGATCGCGGGGGGTTCGGTATTCCCCCTCCCCCTCGATGGGGTTTTTCCTCAACCTCGCCGGGTTGGCGTGGCTGCGCGGCTGGCGACCCCGGATCGCGGGGGGGCGGGTCCCCACCCCGCCCGGCGATGGGGGTCCGCCAGCCGCCGCGGGGCGTGGCGTGGCGGCGCTGCGGCGGCCCCGGATCGCGGGGGGGCGGGTCCCCCGCCCCGCGATGGGGGTCCGCCAGCCGCGGGGGGCGTGGCGTGGCGGCGGCTGGCGGCCCCGGATCGCGGGGGGGCGGGTCCCCCGCCCCCGGCATGGGGGTCCGCCAGCCGCCGGGGGGCGTGGCATTGGCGGCGGCTGGCGCCCCGATCGGCGGGGGGGCGGGTCCCCGCCCCCCGGCGATGGGGGTCCGCCAGCCGCCGGCGGGGGGCGTGGCGTGGCGGGCGGCTGGCGGCCCCGGATCGCGGGGGGCGGGTCCCCCCCCCCCGGCATGGGGGTCCGCCAGCCGCCGGGGGCGTGGCTTGGCGGCGGCTGGCGGCCCGGATCGCGGGGGGGCGGGTCCCCGCCCCCCGGCGATGGGGTCCGCCAGCCGCCGGGGGCGTGCGTGGCGGCGGCTGGGCCCCGGATCGCGGGGGGGCGGTCCCCCGCCCCCCGGCGATGGGGGTCCGCCAGCCGCGGGGGGCGGGCGTGGCGGCGGCTGGGCCCCGGATCGCGGGGGGCGGGTCCCCCGCCCCCCGCGATTGGGGTCCGCCAGCCGCCTGGGGGGGAGCTGGCGGCGGCGGCTGGCGGCCCCGGATCGCGGGGGGGGCGGTCCCCCGCCCCCCGGCGATGGGGGGTCCGCCAGCCGCCGGGTGGCGTGGCTGGCGGCGGCTGGCGGCCCGGATCGCGGGGGGGGCGGTCCCCCGCCCCCAGGCGATGGGGTCCGCCAGCCGCCGGGGGGGCGTGGCGTGGCGCGGCTGGCGGCCCGGATCGCGGGGGGGCGGGTCCCCCGCCCCCGGCGATGGGTCCGCCAGCCCGCCGGGGGGGCGTGGCGTGGCGGCGGCTGGCGGCCCCGGATCGCGGGGGGGGGGGGTCCCCCCCCCCCGCGATGGGGGTCCGCCAGCCGCGCGGGGGGCGTGGCGTGGCGGCGGCGGCGGCCCCGGACTCGCGGGGGTGTCGGGTCCCGGCCCCCGGCGATGGGGATTCCGCCAGCCGCCGGGGGGGGGTGGCGTGGCGGCGGCTGGCGGCCTCCGGATCGCGGGGGGGGCGGGTCCCCGCCCCCCGGCGATGGGGGTCCGCCAGCCGCCGGGGGGGGCTGGCGTGGCGGAGGCTGCGGCCCCGGATCGCGGGGGGGGCGGGTCCCCCGCCCCCCGGCGATGGGGTCCGCCAGCCGCCGGGGGGCGTGCGTGGGCGGCTGCGGCCCCCGATCGCGGGGGGGGGGTCCCCCGCCCCCCGGCGATGGGGGCCGCCAGCCGGCCGGGGGGGGCTTGCGTGGAGGCGGCTGGCGGCCCCGGATCGGCGGGGGGCGGGTCCCCCGCCCCCCGGCGATGGGGGGTCCGCCAGCCGCCGGGGGGGCGTGGCGTGGCGCGGCTGGCGGCCCCGGATCGCGGGGGGGCGGGTCCCCGCCCCCCGGCATGGGGGTCCGCCAGCCGCCGGGGGGGCGTGGCGTGGTGGCGGCGGCTGGCGGCCCCATCGCGGGGGGCGGGTCCCCCCCCCGGCGATGGGGTCC
Organism: Rhinopithecus roxellana; assembly: GCF_007565055.1. NCBI lineage: Eukaryota > Metazoa > Chordata > Mammalia > Primates > Cercopithecidae > Rhinopithecus > Rhinopithecus roxellana. The sequence continues at coordinate 10,918 of NW_022143516.1, forward strand.
GCCAGCCGCCGGCGGGGCGTGGCGGTTGCGGCGGCTGGCGGCCCCGGATCGCGGGGGGCGGGTCCCCCGCCCCCCGGCGATGGGGTCCGCCAGCCGCCGGGGGGGCTGGCGTGGCGGCGCGGGCGCCCGGATCGCGGGGGGGCGGGTCCGCCCGCCCCCCGCGATGGGGGGCCGCCACCGGGGGGGGTGGCGTGCGGCTGGCGCGCCCCGGATCGCGGGGGGCGGGTCCCCCGCCCCGGCGATGGGGTCCGCCAGCCGCCGGGGGGGCGTGGCGTGGCGGCGGCTGGCGGCCCCGGATCGCGGGGGGCGGGTCCCCCGCCCCCGGCGATGGGGGTCCGCCAGCCGGGGGGGCGTGGCGTGCGGCGGCTGCGGCCCCGGACGCGGGGGGCGGGTCCCCGCCCCCGGCGATGGGGTCCGCCGCCGCGGGGGGGGGGTGGCGTGGCGGCGGCTGGCGGCCCGATCGCGGGGGGCGGTCCCCCGCCCCCGCGATGGGGGTCCGCCAGCCGCCGGGGGGGGGGCGTGGCGGCGGCTGGCGGCCCCGATCGCGGGGGGGCGGTCCCCCGCCCCCGGCGATGGGGGTCCGCCAGCCGCCGGCGGGGCGTGGCGTGGGGCGGCTGGCGGCCCCGGATGGGGGGGGGGGTCCCCCGCCCCCCGGCGATGGGGGTCCGCCAGCCGCCGGGGGGGCGTGGCGTGGCGGCGGCTGGCGGCCCCGGATGCGCGGGGGGGCGGTCCCCGCCCCCGGCATGGGGTCCGCCAGCCGCCGGGGGGGTGGCGTGGCGGCGGCTGGCGGCCCCGTATCGCGGGGGGCGGGTTCCCCGCCCCCGGCGATGGGGGTCCGCCAGCCGCCGGGGGGGTGTCGGGGGCGGCGGCTGGCGGCCCGGATCGCGGGGGGGCGGGTCCCCCCCCCCGGCGATGGGGGTCCGCCAGCCGCCGGGGGGGGCTGGCGGGCGCGGCTGGCGGCCCCGGATCGCGGGGGGCGGTCCCCCTCGATCCGGGCCGCCAGTCGCGCACGCCACCACGCCCCCCCGGCGGCTGGCGACCCCCCATCGCCGGGGGGCGGGGGACCCCCGCGATCCGGGGCCACCAGCCGCCGCCACGCCACGCCCCCCGGCGGCTGGCGGACCCCCATCGCCGGGGGGCGGGGGACCCGCCCCCCGCGATCGGGGCCGCCAGCCCGCCACGCCACGTCCATATTGGGAAGCATATCGCAATCTACTCCTAAAAGTATTACATTATCCCAGGTGTGGGTTACTCCCAGCCATATTGCCTGTCTATATTACCTTTTGGACGGGAAATTGTGTAGCATATCATTGGCTGAGTGTACATCTTTTGTGATGTTTTATGTAGTAACATACTCCCCATGGTGGATATCAGCAACAATCAACTAATTATTAATATAATAAATATATAAATATTAATACTAATAATCGATATTAATGATCACAATAAACTTCACAAAAATTTATGGGGGATTAAAATGTAAACGATTTGGAATGGTAATTAATATTAATATCACCATTAACTTTCAATCATGATATCCGCCATGAATGTTATTAAATCAAACAAAGACATGCGGGTAAGAAAAATTATGATTAGTTTAGGGACTAATAATATTGTTCATAACATCATATTAATTAATAGTAAGATTGCATAATTAGGTACTTAAAATAATGAAAATTAATAATGGTATCCTATTATTAGTACCATTGAGAATTATTACAATCGATTTGATGTGTAATAAACTATATTATTACTCGGAATACCACAGGCAGTGTACACCTACTTGTGGGCCCCAAGACGCTGCCCACATCACGGACGCCACGACTGGGGGCTTCCATCGCTGGGGGGCGGAGAACGCCCCCCGCGATCCGGGGCCGCCAAGCCGCCGCCACGCACGCCCCCCTCGGCTGGCGACCCCCCGTCGCCGGGGGCGGGGGACCCGCCCCCCCGGATCCGGGGCCGCCAGCGCGCACGCCACGCCCCCAGGCGGCTGGCGGACCCCATCGCCGGGGGGCGGGGGACCCGCCCCCCCGCGATCCGGGGCCGCCAGCCGCCGCCACGCCACCCCCCGCCGGCGGCTGGCGGACCCCCATCGCCGGGGGGCGGGGGACCCGCCCCCCCGCGATCCGGGGCCGCCAGCCGCCGCCACGCCACGCCCCCCCGGCGGCTGGCGGACCCCCATCGCCGGGGGGCGGGGGACCCGCCCCCCCGCGATCCGGGGCCGCCAGCCGCCGCCACGCCACGCCCCCCCGGCGGCTGGCGGACCCCCATCGCCGGGGGGCGGGGGACCCGCCCCCCCGCGATCCGGGGCCGCCAGCCGCCGCCACGCCACGCCCCCCCGGCGGCTGGGCGGACCCCCATCGCCGGGGGGCGGGGGACCCGCCCCCCCGCGATCCGGGGCCGCCAGCCGCCGCCACGCCACGCCCCCCCGGCGGCTGGCGGACCCCCATCGCCGGGGGGCGGGGGACCCGCCCCCCCGCGATCCGGGGCCGCCAGCCGCCGCCACGCCACGCCCCCCCGGCGGCTGGCGGACCCCCATCGCCGGGGGGCGGGGGACCCGCCCCCCCGCGATCCGGGGCCGCCAGCCGCCGCCACGCCACGCCCCCCCGGCGGCTGGCGGACCCCCATCGCCGGGGGGCGGGGGACCCGCCCCCCCGCGATCCGGGGCCGCCAGCCGCCGCCACGCCACGCCCCCCCGGCGGCTGGCGGACCCCCATCGCCGGGGGGCGGGGGACCCGCCCCCCCGCGATCCGGGGCCGCCAGCCGCCGCCACGCCACGCCCCCCCGGCGGCTGGCGGACCCCCATCGCCGGGGGGCGGGGGACCCGCCCCCCGCGATCCGGGGCCGCCAGCCGCCGCCACGCCACGCCCCCCCGGCGGCTGGCGGACCCCCATCGCCGGGGGGCGGGGGACCCGCCCCCCCGCGATCCGGGGCCGCCAGCCGCCGCCACGCCACGCCCCCCCGGCGGCTGGCGGACCCCCATCGCCGGGGGGCGGGGGACCCGCCCCCCCGCGATCCGGGGCCGCCAGCCGCCGCCACGCCACGCCCCCCCGGCGGCTGGCGGACCCCCATCGCCGGGGGGCGGGGGACCCGCCCCCCCGCGATCCGGGGCCGCCAAGCCGCCGCCACGCCACGCCCCCCCGGCGGCTGGCGGACCCCCATCGCCGGGGGGCGGGGGACCCGCCCCCCCCGCGATCCGGGGCCGCCAGCCGCCGCCACGGCCAAGCCCCCCCCGGCGGCTGGCGGACCCCCAATCGCCGGGGGGCGGGGGACCCGCCCCCCCGCGATCCGGGGCCGCCAGCGCCGCCACGCCCCGCCCCCCGGCGGCTGGCGGACCCCCATCGCCGTGGGGGGGGGACCCGCCCCCCCGCGATCCGGGGCCGCCAGCCGCCGCCACGCACGCCCCCCCGGCGGCTGGCGGACCCCCATCGCCGGGGGGCGGGGGACCCGCCCCCCCCGCGATCCGGGGGCCGCCAAGCCGCCGCCACGCCACGCCCCCCCGGCGGCTGGCGGACCCCCATCGCCGGGGGGCGGGGGACCCGCCCCCCCGCGATCCGGGGCCGCCAGCCGCCGCCACGCCACGTCCATATTGGGAAGCATATCGCAGTCTTACCCCTAAAGATTAATTACATTATCCCAGGTGTGGGTCTACTCCCAGCCATATTGCGTGTCTATATTACCTTTTGGACGGAAATTTGTAGCAATATCATTGGGTGAGTGTACATCTTTTGTGATGTTTTAAGTAGTAACATAGTCCCCCTGGTGGATATCAGCAACAATCAACTAATTATTAATATTAATAAATATATTAAATATTAATACTAATAATCGATATTAATGATCACAATAAACTTCACAAAAATTTATGGGGGATTAAAATGTAAACGATTTGGAATGGTAATTAATATTCATATCACCATTAACTTTCAAATCATGATATCCGCCATGATTGTTATTAAATCAAAACAAAGACATGCGCGTAAGAAAATTATGATTAGTATTAGGGACTAATAATATTGTTCATTAACATTAATATTAATTAATAGTAAGATTGCATAATTAGGTACCTAAAATAATGAAAATTAATAATGGTATCCTATTATTAGTACCATTGAGAATTATTACAAACGATTATTGATGTGTAAAAACTATATTATTACTCGGAATACCATAGGCAGTGTACACCTACTTGTGGGCCCCAAGACGCTGCCACATCACGGCCCCCACGACTGGGGGCTTCCATCGCTGGGGGGCGGAGGACCCGCACCCCCGCGATCCGGGGCCGCCAGCCGCCGCCACGCCACGCCCCCCCGGCGGCTGGCGGACCCCCATCGCAGGGGGGCGGGGGACCCGCCCCCGCGCGATCCGGGGCCGGCAGCCGCCGCCACGCTACGTCCAAATTGGGAGGCATATAGCAATCTTCCTCCTAAAGATTAATTACATTATCCCAGGTGTGGGTCGACTCCCAGCCATATTGCCTGTCTATATTACCTTTTGGACGGAAATTTGTAGCAATATCATTGGGCGAGTGTACATCTTTTGTGATGTTTTATGTAGTAACATACTCCCATGGTGGATATCAGCAACAATCAACTAATTATTAATATTAATAAATATATTAAATATTAATACTAATAATCGATATTAATGATCACAATAAACTTCACAAAAATTTATGGGGGATTAAAATGTAAACGATTTGGAATGGTAATTAATATTAATATCACCATTAATTTTCAAATCATGATATCCGCCATGAATGTTATTAAATCAAAACAAAGACATGCGGGTAAGAAAATTATGATTAGTATTAGGGACTAATAATATTGTTCATTAACATTAATATTAATTAATAGTAAGATTGCATAATTAGGTACTTAAAATAATGAAAATTAATAATGGTATCCTATTATTAGTACCATTGAGAATTATTACAATCGATGATTGATGTGTAATAACTATATTATTACTCGGAATACCACAGGCAGTGTACACCTACTTGTGGGCCCCAAGACGCTGCCACATCACGGCCGCCACGACTGGGGGCTTCCATCGCTGGGGGGCGGAGGAACCGCCCCCCCGCGATCCGGGGCCGCCAGCCGCCGCCACGCCACGCCCCCCCGGCGGCTGGCGGACCCCCATCGCCGGGGGGCGGGGGACCCGCCCCCCGCGATCCGGGGCCGCCAGCCGCCGCCACGCCACGCCCCCCGGCGGCTGGCGGACCCCCATCGCCGGGGGCGGGGGACCCCGCCCCCCCGCGATCCGGGGCCGCCAGCCGCCGCCACGCCACCCCCGCCGGCGGCTGCGGACCCCCATCGCCGGGGGGCGGGGACCCGCCCCCCGCGATCCGGGCCGCCAGCCGCCGCCACGCCACGCCCCCGCCGGCGGCTGGCGGACCCCCATCGCCGGGGGGCGGGGAACCCGCCCCCCGCGATCCGGGGCCGCCAGCCGCAGCCGCCACGCCACGCCCCCCGGCGGCTGGCGGACCCCATCGCCGGGGGGCGGGGGAACCGCCCCCCCGCGATCCGGGGCCGCCAGCCGCCGCCACGCCACGCCCCCCAGGCGGCTGGCGGACCCCCATCGCCGGGGGGCGGGTGGACCGCCCCCCCGCGATCGGGGCCGCCAGCCAGCCGCCGCCACGCCACGCCCCCCCGGCGGCTGGCGGACCCCCATCGCCGGGGGGCGGGGGACCCGCCCCCCCGCGATCCGGGGCCGCCAGCCGCCGCCACGCCACGCCCCCCCGGCGGCTGGCGGACCCCCATCGCCGGGGGGCGGGGGACCCGCCCCCCCGCGATCCGGGGCCGCCAGCCGCCGCCACGCCACGCCCCCCCGGCGGCTGGCGGACCCCCATCGCCGGGGGGCGGGGGACCCGCCCCCCCCGCGATCCGGGGCCGCCAGCCGCCGCCACGCCACGCCCCCCGGCGGCTGGCGGACCCCCATCGCCGGGGGGCGGGGACCCGCCCCCCCGCGATCCGGGGCCGCCAGCCGCCGCCACGCCACGCCCCCCCGGCGGCTGGCGGACCCCCATCGCCGGGGGGCGGGGGACCCGCCCCCCCGCGATCCGGGGCCGCCAGCCGCCGCCACGCCACGCCCCCCCGGCGGCTGGCGGACCCCCATCGCCGGGGGGCGGGGGACCCGCCCCCCCGCGATCCGGGGCCGCCAGCCGCCGCCACGCCACGCCCCCCCGGCGGCTGGCGGACCCCCATCGCCGGGGGGCGGGGGACCCGCCCCCCCGCGATCCGGGGCCGCCAGCCGCCGCCACGCCACGCCCCCCCGGCGGCTGGCGGACCCCCATCGCCGGGGGGCGGGGGACCCGCCCCCCCGCGATCCGGGGCCGCCAGCCGCCGCCACGCCACGTCCATATTGGGAAGCATATCGCAGTCTTACCCCTAAAGATTAATTACATTATCCCAGGTGTGGGTCTACTCCCAGCCATATTGCGTGTCTATATTACCTTTTGGACGGAAATTTGTAGCAATATCATTGGGTGAGTGTACATCTTTTGTGATGTTTTAAGTAGTAACATAGTCCCCCTGGTGGATATCAGCAACAATCAACTAATTATTAATATTAATAAATATATTAAATATTAATACTAATAATCGATATTAATGATCACAATAAACTTCACAAAAATTTATGGGGGATTAAAATGTAAACGATTTGGAATGGTAATTAATATTCATATCACCATTAACTTTCAAATCATGATATCCGCCATGATTGTTATTAAATCAAAACAAAGACATGCGCGTAAGAAAATTATGATTAGTATTAGGGACTAATAATATTGTTCATTAACATTAATATTAATTAATAGTAAGATTGCATAATTAGGTACCTAAAATAATGAAAATTAATAATGGTATCCTATTATTAGTACCATTGAGAATTATTACAAACGATTATTGATGTGTAAAAACTATATTATTACTCGGAATACCATAGGCAGTGTACACCTACTTGTGGGCCCCAAGACGCTGCCACATCACGGCCCCCACGACTGGGGGCTTCCATCGCTGGGGGGCGGAGGACCCGCACCCCCGCGATCCGGGGCCGCCAGCCGCCGCCACGCCACGCCACGCCCCCCCGGCGGCTGGCGGACCCCCATCGCAGGGGGGCGGGGGACCCGCCCCCGCGCGATCCGGGGCCGGCAGCCGCCGCCACGCTACGTCCAAATTGGGAGGCATATAGCAATCTTCCTCCTAAAGATTAATTACATTATCCCAGGTGTGGGTCGACTCCCAGCCATATTGCCTGTCTATATTACCTTTTGGACGGAAATTTGTAGCAATATCATTGGGCGAGTGTACATCTTTTGTGATGTTTTATGTAGTAACATACTCCCATGGTGGATATCAGCAACAATCAACTAATTATTAATATTAATAAATATATTAAATATTAATACTAATAATCGATATTAATGATCACAATAAACTTCACAAAAATTTATGGGGGATTAAAATGTAAACGATTTGGAATGGTAATTAATATTAATATCACCATTAATTTTCAAATCATGATATCCGCCATGAATGTTATTAAATCAAAACAAAGACATGCGGGTAAGAAAATTATGATTAGTATTAGGGACTAATAATATTGTTCATTAACATTAATATTAATTAATAGTAAGATTGCATAATTAGGTACTTAAAATAATGAAAATTAATAATGGTATCCTATTATTAGTACCATTGAGAATTATTACAATCGATGATTGATGTGTAATAACTATATTATTACTCGGAATACCACAGGCAGTGTACACCTACTTGTGGGCCCCAAGACGCTGCCACATCACGGCCGCCACGACTGGGGGCTTCCATCGCTGGGGGGCGGAGGAACCGCCCCCCAGCGATCCGGGGCCGCCAGCCCGCCGCCACGCCACCGCGGCTGGGGACCCCCAGCGGGGGGGGCGGGGACCGCCCGCCAGCCGCGCCAGGGCGCCGGCCCCCCCCCCGGCGGCTGGCGGACCCCCATCGCCGGGGGGCGGGGGACCCGCCCCCCCGCGATCCGGGGCCGCCAGCCGCGCCACGCCACGCCCCCCCGGCGGCTGGCGGACCCCCATCGCCGGGGGGCGGGGGACCCGCCCCCCACCCGCGATCCGGGGCCGCTCAGCCGGCCCGCCAAGCCACACGCGCCCCCCCGTGCGGCTTTGCGGTAACCCCAATCGCCGGGGGTGGGGGGGGACCCGCCCCCCCGCTGATCCGGGGCCGCTCAGACCGGCCCGCCACGCCCACGCCCCCGGCACCGGCGGTCCTGGGCGGACCCCCATCGACGGGGCGGCGGGGACCACGCCCCCCCCCCGCGATCCGGGGCCGCCCGCCGCCGCCACGCCACGCCCCCCCGGCGGCTGGCGGACCCCCATCACGCCGGTGGGCGGGGGACCCGCCCCGCCCGCGATCCTGGGCCGCCAGCCGCCGCCACGCCACGTCCATATTGGGAAGCATATCGCAATCTTACTCCTAAAGATTAATTACATTATCCCAGGTGTGGGTCTACTCCCAGCCATATTGCCTGTCTATATTACCTTTGGACGGAAATTTGTAGCAATATCATTGGGTGAGTGTACGTCTTTTGTGATGTTTTATGTAGTAA
>NW_022143517.1:0-38493 GCF_007565055.1 Rhinopithecus roxellana
GGGGGTCCCCCGCCCCCCGGCGATGGGGGTCGCCCAGCCGCCGGCGGGGGCGTGGCGTGGCGGCGGCTGGCCCCCCGGATCGCGGGGGGGCGGGTCCCCCGCCTCCGGCGATGGGGTCCGCCAGCCGTCAAGGGGGGCGTGGCGTGGGGGTGGCTGCGGCGGCCCGGATGGCGGGGCGGGCTCCCCGCCCGCCCCCGGGTGGAGGCCTCCAGTCGTGGGGACAGTGATTTGGCCTGTTGGGGCCCACAATAGGTGTACAGGTATTCCGAGTAATAATATAGTTATTACACATCAATGATCGATTTTAATAATTCTCAATGGTACTAATAATTGGATACCATTGTTAGTTTTCATTATTTAAGTACCAGATTATGCAATCTTACTATTAATTATTAATATTAATGTTAATGAACAATATTTAGTACCCTAATACTCATCAGAATTTTCTTACCCGCATCACTTTTGTTGATTGATTTAAGTAACATTCATGGCGTTATCATTATTTGAATATTCATGGTGATATTAATATTAATTACCATTGCAAATCGTTAACATTTTAATCCACCATAAATTTTTATACGAAGTTTATTGTGATCATTATATCGATTATTAGTATTAATATTTAATATATTTATTAATATAAGTTATTAATTGATTGTTGCTGATACCACCAGGGGGAGGATGTTACTACTTAAAACATCACAAAAGATGTTCACTCACCCAATGATATTGCTTCAATTTCCGTCCGAGGAGGAATATAGACAGCCAATATTGCTGGGAAAGACACACACCTGGGATAATATAATTAATCTTCAGTAGGAAGAATGCGATATGATTCCCCATATAGACGTGGCGTGGCGGCGGCTGGCGGCCCCGGATCGCGGGGGGGGGGGTCCCCCGCCCCCCGGCGATGGGGGTCCGCCAGCCGCCGGGGGGCGTGGCGTGGCGGCGGCTGGCGGCCCCGGATCGCGGGGGGGCGGGTCCCCCGCCCCCCGGCGATGGGGGTCCGCCAGCCGCCGGGGGGGCGTGGCGTGGCGGCGGCTGGCGGCCCCGGATCGCGGGGGGGCGGGTCCCCCCCCCCCGGCGATGGGGGTCCGCCAGCCGCCGGGGGGGCGTGGCGTGGCGGCGGCTGGCGGCCCCGGATCGCGGGGGGCGGGTCCCCCGCCCCCCGGCGATGGGGGTCCGCCAGCCGCCGGGGGGGGCGTGGCGTGGCGGCGGCTGGCGGCCCCGGATCGCGGGGGGGCGGGGTCCCCCGCCCCCGGCGATGGGGGTCCGCCAGCCGCCGGCGGGGGGTGGCGTGGCGGCGGCTGGCGGGCCCCGGATCGCGGGGGGGCGGGTCCCCCGCCCCCCGGCGATGGGGGTCCGCCAGCCGCCGGGGGCGTGGCGTGGCGGCGGCCTGGCGGCCCCGTATCGCGGGGGGGCGGGTCCCCCGCCCCCCGGCGATGGGGGTCCGCCAGCCGCCGGTGGGGCGTGGCGTGGCGGCGGCTGGCCGCCCCGGATCGCGGTGGGGCGGGTCCCCCGCCCCGGCGATGGGTGTCCGCCAGCCGTCAAGGGGGCGTGGCGTGGGGGGTGGCTGGGCGGCCCGGATGGCGGGGTGCGGGCTCCCCGCCCCCGCCCCGGGGTTGGAGGCCTCCAGTCGTGGGGGCCGTGATTTGGTGGCCTGTTGGGGCCCACAAATAGGTGTACAGGTATTCCGAGTAATAATATAGTTATTACACATCAATGATCGATTTTAATAATTCTCAATGGTACTAATAATTGGATACCATTGTTAGTTTTCATTATTTTAAGTACCTGATTATGCAATCTTACTATTAATTATTAATATTAATGTTAATGAACAATATTATTAGTCCCTAATACTCATCAGAATTTTCTTACCCCGCATCACTTTGTATTGATTTAAGTAACATTCATGGCGTATATCATTATTTGAATATTCATGGTGATATTAATATTAATTACCATTGCAAATCGTTAACATTTTAATCCACCATAAATTTTTACGAAGTTTATTGTGATCATTAATATCGATTATTATTATTAATATTTAATATATTTATTAATATTAAGTATTAATTGATTGTTGCTGATATCCACCATGGGAGGATGTTACTACTTAAAACATCACAAAAGATGTTTCACTCACCCAATGATATTGCTTCAAATTTCCGTCAAGGAGGGAATATAGACAGCCAATATGCTGGTAATAGACACAACACCTGGGATAATAAATTAATCTTCAGTACGGAAGAATGCGATATGATTCCCCATATAGACGTGGCGTGGCGGCGGCTGGCGGCCCCGGATCGCGGGGGGCGGGTCCCCCGCCCCCAGGCGATGGGGTTCCGCCAGCCGCCCGGGTGGGGGCGTGGGCGTGGCGGGCGGCTGGCGGCACCGGATCGCGGGGGGGCGGGGTCCCCCGCCCCCCGGCGATGGGGGTCCGCCAGCCGCCGGGGGGGCGTGGCGTGGCGGGGCTGGCGGCCCCGGATCGCGGGGGGGCGGGTCCCCCGCCCCCAGGCGATGGGGGTCCGCCAGCCGCCGTGGGGGGCGTGGCGTGTGCGGCGGCTGGCGGCCCCGGATCGCGGGGGGGCTGGGGTCCCCGCCCCCCTGCGATGGGGGTCCGCCAGCCGCCGGCGGGGGGTGGCGTGTTCGGCGGCTTGCGGCCACCGGATCGCGGGGGGGCGGGGTCCCCGCCCCCTGCGATGGGGGTCCGCCAGCCGCCGGGTGGGCGTGGCGGTGCGGCGGCTGGCTGCCCGGATCGCGGGTGGGGGCGGGATCCCCCGCCCCCCGGCGATGGGGGTCCGCCAGCCGCCGCGGGGCGTGGCGTGGCAGGCGGCTGGCCGCCCCGGATGGCCGTGGGGCGGTCCCGCCTCGCGATGGGGGGCCGCAGCCGTCAAGGGGGCGTGGCCGTGGGGGTGGCTGGGCGGCCCGGATGGCGGGTGCGGCTCCCCGCCCCCGCCCCGGGTTGGAGGCCTCCAGTCGTGGGGACCGTGATTTGGTGGCCTGTTGGGGCCCACAAATAGGTGTACAGGTATTCCGAGTAATAATATAGTTATTACACATCAATGATCGATTTTAATAATTCTCAATGGTACTAATAATTGGATACCATTGTTAGTTTTCATTATTTTAGTACCTGATTATGCAATCTTACTATTAATTATTAATATTAATGTTAATGAACAATATTATTAGTCCCCTAATACTCATCAGAATTTTCTTACCCGCATCACTTTGTATTGATTTAAGTAACATTCATGGCGTATATCATTATTTGAATATTCATGGTGATATTAATATTAATTACCATTGCAAATCGTTAACATTTTAATCCACCATAAATTTTTACGAAGTTTATTGTGATCATTAATATCGATTATTAGTATTAATATTTAATATATTATTAATATTAAGTATTAATTGATTGTTGCTGATATCCACCAGGGGGAGGATGTTACTACTTTAAAACATCACAAAAGATGTTCACTCACCCAATGATATTGCTTCAAATTCCGTCCAAGGAGGGAATATAGACAGCCAATATTGCTGGGAAGACACACACCTGGGATAATATATTAATCTTCAGTAGGAAGAATGCGATATGATTCCCTATAGACGTGGCGTGGCGGCGGCTGGCGGCCCCGGATCGCGGGGGGGCGGGTCCCCCGCCCCCCGGCGATGGGGGTCCGCCAGCCGCCGGGGGGCGTGGCGTGGCGGCGGCTGGCGGCCCCGGATCGCGGGGGGGCGGGTCCCCGCCCCGGCGATGGGGGTCCGCCAGCCGCCGGGGGGGCGTGGCGTGGCGGCGGCTGGCGGCCCCGGATCGCGGGGGGGCGGGTCCCCCGCCCCCCGGCGATGGGGTCCGCCAGCCGCCGGGGGGGCGTGGCGTGGCGGCGGCTGGCGGCCCCGGATCGCGGGGGGGGGGTCCCCCGCCCCCGGCGATGGGGGTCCGCCAGCCGCCGGGGGGGCGTGGCGTGCGGGCGGCGGCTGGCGGCCCCGGATCGCGGGGGGGCGGGTCCCCCGCCCCCCGGCGATGGGGGTCCGCCAGCCGCCGGGGGGGCGTGGCGTGGCGGCGGCTGGCGGCCCCGGATCGCGGGGGGCGGGTCCCCCGCCCCCCGGCGATGGGGGTCCGCCAGCCGCCGGGGGGGCGTGGCGTGGGCGGCGGCTGGCGGCCCCGGATCGCGGGGGGGCGGGTCCCCCGCCCCCCGGCGATGGGGGTCCGCCAGCCGCCGGGGGGGCGTGGCGTGGGCGGCGGCTGGCGGCCCCGGATCGCGGGGGGGGGGTCCCCCGCCCCCGGCGATGGGGGTCCGCCAGCCGCCGGGGGGGCGTGGCGTGGCGGCGGCTGGCGGCCCCGGATCGCGGGGGGGCGGGTCCCCCGCCCCCCGGCGATGGGGGTCCGCCAGCGCCGCGGGGCGTGGCGTGGCGGCGGCTGGCGCCCGGATCGCGGGGGGGCGGGTCCCCCGCCCCCGGCGATGGGGGTCCGCCAGCCGCCGGGGCGGGCGTGGGGGTGGCTGGGCGGCCCGGATGGCGGGGTGCGGGCTCCCCGCCCCCGCCCCGGGTTGGAGGCCTCCAGTCGTGGGGACCGTGATTTGGTGGCCTGTTGGGGCCCACAAATAGGTGTACAGGTATTCCGAGTAATAATATAGTTATTACACATCAATGATCGATTTTAATAATTCTCAATGGTACTAATAATTGGATACCATTGTTAGTTTTCATTATTTTAAGTACCTGATTATGCAATCTTACTATTAATTATTAATATTAATGTTAATGAACAATATTATTAGTCCCTAATACTCATCAGAATTTTCTTACCCGCATCACTTTGTATTGATTTAAGTAACATTCATGGCGTATATCATTATTTGAATATTCATGGTGATATTAATATTAATTACCATTGCAAATCGTTAACATTTTAATCCACCATAAATTTTTACGAAGTTTATTGTGATCATTAATATCGATTATTAGTATTAATATTAATATATTTATTAATATTAAGTATTAATTGATTGTTGCTGATATCCACCAGGGCGAGGATGTTTACTACTTAAACATCAAAAAGATTGTTCCACTCACCCAATGATTATTGCTTCAAATTTCCTGTTCTCCAAGGAGGGAATATAGACAGCCAATATTGCCTGGGAATAGACACACCACTGCGCGATAATATAATTAATCTTCATTCGTGACGAATGCGATATGATTCCCCATATAGAAGTGGCCGTGGAGGCGGCTGGCGGCCCCAGGATAGACGGGGGGGCGGGTCCCCCGCCACCCGGAGATGGGGGTCCGCAAGACGCCGGGGCGTGGAGTAGTGCGGATGGAGGGACGGATCGAGGGGCGGGTCCCCGGGGATCGCGGGGGGGCTGGGTCCCCCGCCCCCCTGCGAGGTGGTCCGCCAGCCGCCGGGGGGCGGGGCGTCGGGCGGCGGTGGCGGCCCCCGGATCGCGGGGGGGCGGGTCCCCCGCCCCCCGGCGATGGGGGGTCCGCCAGCCGCCGGGGGGGCGTTGGTCGTGGCGGCGGCTGGCGGCCCCGGATCGCGGGGGGGCGGGTCCCCCCCCCCGGCGATGGGGGTCCGCCAGCCGCCGGGGGGGCGTGGCGTGGCGGCGGCTGGCGGCCCCGATCGCGGGGGGGGCGGGGTGCCCCCGCCCCCCGGCGATGGGGGTCCGCCAGCCGCCGGGGGGGCGTGGCGTTGGCGGCGGCTGGCGGCCCCGGATCGCGGGGGGGGCGGGTCCCCCGCCCCCCGGCGTGGGGGTCCGCCAGCCGCCGGGGGGGCGTGGCGTTGGCGGCGGCTGGCGGCCCCGGATCGCGGGGGGGCGGGTCCCCCGCCCCCCGGCGATGGGGGTCCGCCAGCCGCCGGGGGGGCGTGGCGTTGCGGCGGCTGCGGCCCCGGATCGCGGGGGGGCGGTCCCCCGCCCCCGGCGATGGGGGTCGCCAGCCGCCGGGGGGGGCGTGGCGTGGCGGCGGCTGGCGGCCCCGGATCGCGGGGGGGCGGGTCCCCCGCCCCCCGGCGATGGGGGTCCGCCAGCCGCCGGGGGGGCGTGGCGTGGCGGCGGCTGGCGGCCCCGGATCGCGGGGGGGCGGGTCCCCCGCCCCCCGGCGATGGGGGTCCGCCAGCCGCCGGGGGGGCGTGGCGTGGCGGCGGCTGGCGGCCCCGGATCGCGGGGGGGCGGGTCCCCCGCCCCCCGGCGATGGGGGTCCGCCAGCCGCCGGGGGGGCGTGGCGTGGCGGCGGCTGGCGGCCCCGGATCGCGGGGGGGCGGGTCCCCCGCCCCCCGGCGATGGGGGTCCGCCAGCCGCCGGCGGGGCGTGGCGTGGCGGCGGCTGGCCGCCCCGGATCGCGGTGGGGCGGGTCCCCCGCCCCCGGCGATGGGGGTCCGCCAGCCGTCAAGGGGGCGAGGCGTGGGGGTGGCTGGGCGGCCCGGATGGCGGGGTGCGGGCTCCCCGCCCCCGCCCCGGGTTGGAGGCCTCCAGTCGTGGGGACCGTGATTTGGTGGCCTGTTGGGGCCCACAAATAGGTGTACAGGTATTCCGAGTAATAATATAGTTATTACACATCAATGATCGATTTTAATAATTCTCAATGGTACTAATAATTGGATACCATTGTTAGTTTTCATTATTTTAAGTACCTGATTATGCAATCTTACTATTAATTATTAATATTAATGTTAATGAACAATATTATTAGTCCCTAATACTCATCAGAATTTTCTTACCCGCATCACTTTGTATTGATTTAAGTAACATTCATGGCGTATATCATTATTTGAATATTCATGGTGATATTAATATTAATTACCATTGCAAATCGTTAACATTTTAATCCACCATAAATTTTTACGAAGTTTATTGTGATCATTAATATCGATTATTAGTATTAATATTTAATATATTTATTAATATTAAGTATTAATTGATTGTTGCTGATATCCACCAGGGGGAGGATGTTACTACTTAAAACATCACAAAAGATGTTCACTCACCCAATGTATTGCTTCAAATTTCCGTCCAAGGAGGGAATAGACAGCCAATATTGCTGGGAATAGACACACACCTGGGATAATATAATTAATCTTCAGTAGGAAGAATGCGATATGATTCCCCATATAGACGTGGCGTGGCGGCGGCTGGCGGCCCCGGATCGCGGGGGGGCGGGTCCCCCCGCCCCCCGGCGATGGGGGTCCGCCAGCCGCCGGGGGGGCGTGGCGTGGCGGCGGCTGGCGGCCCCGGATCGCGGGGGGCGGGTCCCCCGCCCCCCGGCGATGGGGGTCCGCCAGCCGCCGGGGGGGCGTGGCGTGGCGGCGGCTGGCGGCCCCGGATCGCGGGGGGGCGGGTCCCCCGCCCCCCGGCGATGGGGGTCCGCCAGCAGCCGGGGGGGGTGGCGTGGCGGCGGCTGGCGGCCCCGGATCGCGGGGGGGCGGGTCCCCCGCCCCCCGGCGATGGGGGTCCGCCAGCCGCCGGGGGGGCGTGGCGTGGCGGCGGCTGGCGGCCCCGGATCGCGGGGGGGGGGTCCCCCGCCCCCCGGCGATGGGGGTCCGCCAGCCGCCGGGGGGCGTGGCGTGGCGGCGGCTGGCGCCCCGGATCGCGGGGGGCGGGTCCCCGCCCCGGCGATGGGGGTCCGCCAGCCGTCAAGGGGGCGTGGCGGGGGGTGGCTGGGCGGCCCGGATGGCGGGGTGCGGGCTCCCCGCCCCCGCCCCGGGTGGAGGCCTCCAGTCGTGGGGACCGTGATTTGGTGGCCTGTTGGGGCCCACAAATAGGTGTACAGGTATTCCGAGTAATAATATAGTTATTACACATCAATGATCGATTTTAATAATTCTCAATGGTACTAATAATTGGATACCATTGTTAGTTTTCATTATTTTAAGTACCTGATTATGCAATCTTACTATTAATTATTAATATTAATGTTAATGAACAATATTAGTCCCTAATACTCATCAGAATTTTCTTACCCGCATCCACTTTGTATTGATTTAAGTAACATTCATGGCGTATATCATTATTTGAATATTCATGGTGATATTAATATTAATTACCATTGCAAATCGTTAACATTTTAATCCACCATAAATTTTTACGAAGTTTATTGTGATCATTAATATCGATTATTAGTATTAATATTTAATATATTTATTAATATTAAGGTATTAATTGATTGTTGCTGATATCCACCAGGGGGAGGATGTTACTACTTAAAACATCACAAAAGATGTTCACTCACCCAATGATTATTGCTTCAAATTTCCGTCCAAGGAGGGAATATAGACAGCCAATATTGCTGGGAATAGACACACACCTGGGATAATATAATTAATCTTCAGTAGGAAGAATGCGATATGATTCCCCATATAGAGCGTGGCGTGGCGGCGGCTGGCGGCCCCGGATCGCGGGGGGGCGGGTCCCACCGCCCCCGGGCGATGGGGTCCGCCAGCCGCCGGGGGGCGTGGGCGTGCGGCGGCTGGCGGCCCCGGATCGCGGGGGGGCGGGTCCCCCGCCCCCCGGCGATGGGGGTCCGCCAGCCGCCGGGGGGGCGTGGCGTGGCGGCGGCTGGCGGCCCCGGATCGCGGGGGGGCGGGTCCCCCGCCCCCCGGCGATGGGGGTCCGCCAGCCGCCGGGGGGGCGTGGCTGGCGGCGGCTGGCGGCCCCGGATCGCGGGGGGGCGGGTCCCCCGCGCCCCGGCGATGGGGTCCGCCAGCCGCCGGGGGGGTGGCGTGGCGGCGGCTGGCGGCCCCGGATCGCGGGGGGGCGGGTCCCCCGCCCCCGGCGATGGGGGTCCGCCAGCCGCCGGGGGGGCGTGGCGTGGCGGCGGTGGCCGCCCCGGATCGCGGGGGGGCGGGTCCCCCCGCCCCGGCGATGGGGGTCCGCCAGCCGTCAAGGGGGCGTGGCGTGGGGGGGCTGGGCGGCCCGGATGGCGGGGTGCGGGCTCCCCGCCCCCGCCCGGGTGGAGGCCTCCAGTCCGTGGGGACCGTGATTTGGTGGCCTGTTGGGCCCACAAATAGGTGTACAGGTATTCCGAGTAATAATATAGTTATTACACATCAATGATCGATTTTAATAATTCTCAATGGTACTAATAATTGGTACCATTGTTAGTTTTCATTATTTTAAGTACCTGATTATGCAATCTTACTATTATATTATTAATATTAATGTTAATGAACAATATTATTAGTCCCTAATACTCATCAGAATATTCTTACCCGCATCACTTTGTATTGATTTAAGTAACATTCATGGCGTATATCATTATTTGAATATTCATGGTATTAATATTAATTACCATTGCAAATCGTTAACATTTTAATCCACCATAAATTTTTACGAGAGTTTATTGTGATCATTAATATCGATTATTAGTATTAATATTTAATATATTTATTAATATTAATATTAATTGATTGTTGCTGATATCCACCAGGGGGAGTGTTACTACTTAAAACATCACAAAAGATGTTCACTCACCCAATGATATTGCTTCAAATTTCCGTCCAAGGAGGGAATATAGACAGCCAATATTGCTGGGAATAGACACACCTGGGATAATATAATTAATCTTCAGTAGGAAGAATGCGATATGATTCCCCATATAGACGTGGCGTGGCGGCGGCTGGCGGCCCCGGATCGCGGGGGGGGGGTCCCCGCCCCCGGCGATGGGGGTCCGCCAGCGCCGGGGGGCGTGGCGTGGCGGCGGCTGGCGGCCCCGGATCGCGGGGGGGCGGGTCCCCCGCCCCCCGGCGATGGGGGTCCGCCAGCCGCCGGGGGGGCGTGGCGTGGCGGCGGCTGGCGGCCCCGGATCGCGGGGGGGCGGGTCCCCCGCCCCCGGCGATGGGGGTCCGCCAGCCGCCGGGGGGGCGTGGCGTGGCGGCGGCTGGCGGCCCCGGATCGCGGGGGGGGGGGTCCCCCGCCCCCGGCGATGGGGGTCCGCCAGCCGCCGGGGGGGCGTGGCGTGGCGGCGGCTGGCGGCCCCGGATCGCGGGGGGGCGGGTCCCCCGCCCCCCGGCGATGGGGGTCCGCCAGCCGCCGGGGGGGCGTGGCGTGGCGGCGGCTGGCGGCCCCGGATCGCGGGGGGGCGGGTCCCCCGCCCCCCGGCGATGGGGGTCCGCCAGCCGCCGGGGGGGCGTGGCGTGGCGGCGGCTGGCGGCCCCGGATCGCGGGGGGGCGGGTCCCCCGCCCCCCGGCGATGGGGGTCCGCCAGCCGCCGGGGGGGGGCGTGGCGTGGCGGCTGGCGGCCCCGGATCGCGGGGGGGCGGGTCCCCCGCCCCCCGGCGATGGGGGTCCGCCAGCCGCCGGGGGGGCGTGGCGTGGCGGCGGCTGGCGGCCCCGGATCGCGGGGGGGCGGGTCCCCCGCCCCCCGGCGATGGGGGTCCGCCAGCCGCCGGGGGGGCGTGGCGTGGCGGCGGCTGGCGGCCCCGGATCGCGGGGGGGCGGGTCCCCCGCCCCCCGGCGATGGGGGTCCGCCAGCCGCCGGGGGGGCGTGGTGCGGCGGCTGGCGGCCCCGGATCGCGGGGGGGCGGGTCCCCCGCCCCCGGCGATGGGGGTCCGCCAGCCGCCGGGGGGGCGTGGCGTGGCGGCGGCTGGCGGCCCCGGATCGCGGGGGGGCGGGTCCCCCCCCCGGCGATGGGGGTCCGCCAGCCGCCGGGGGGGCGTGGCGTGGCGGCGGCTGGCGGCCCCGGATCGCGGGGGGGCGGGTCCCCCGCCCCCCGGCGATGGGGGTCCGCCAGCCGCCGGGGGGCGTGGCGTGGCGGCGGCTGGCGGCCCCGGATCGCGGGGGGGCGGGTCCCCCGCCCCCCGGCGATGGGGTCCGCCAGCCCGCGGGGGGGGCGTGGCGTGGCGGCGCTGGCGGCCACCGGATCGCGGGGGGGGCGGGTCCCCCGCCCCCCGGCGATGGGGGTCCGCCAGCCGCCGGGGGGGCGTGGCGTGGCGGCGGCTGCGGCCCCGGATCGCGGGGGGGGCGGGTCCCCCGCCCCCGGCGATGGGGGTCCGCCAGCCGCCGGGGGGCGTGGCGTTGGCGCGGCTGGCGGCCCCGGATCGCGGTGGGGCGGGTCCCCGCCCCCCGGCGATGGGGGTCCGCCAGCCGCCGGCGGGGGGTGGCGTGCGGCGGCTGGCGGCCCCATGGATCGCGGTGGGGCGGGATCCCCTCCCCCGGCGATGGGGGTCCGCCAGCCGCCGGGGGGTCGTGTCTTGCGGCGGCTGGCGGCCCCTACCGCGGGGGGGGCGGGTGCCCCGCCCCCCGGCTATGTGGGGTCCGCCAGCCTCCGGCGGGCGGGGCGTGGCGGCGGCTGGCGTCCCGGGATCTCGGGGGGGCGGGTCCCCCGCTCCCGGCGATGGAGGTCACCAGGCCTGGGGGCCGTGATTGTGCAGCGTCTTGTGGCTCACATGTAGGTGTACACTGCCTGTGTATTCCGAGTAATAATATCGTTATTAAGACTCAATGATTCGATTTAGTAAGTTCTCAATGGTACTAAGAATAGGAATACCGTTGTTAATTTTCATTATTTTAAGTACCTGATGATGCAATCCTAACTATTAATTATGATATTGAATGTTAATGAACAATATTATTAGCCCCTAATACTAATCATAATTCTTACCCGTAATATTTCTATTGATTTAAGTAACATTCATGGTGGATATCATTATTTGAATATTAATGGTGATATTAATATTAATTACCATTCCAAATCGTTAACATTTTAATCCACCATAAATTTTTACGAAGTTTATTGTGATCATTAATATCGATTATTATTACTAATATTTAATATATTTATTAATATTAATAATTAATTGATTGTTGCAGATATCCAAATGGGGAGGATGTTACTACTTAAAACATCACAAAAGACGTACACACACCCAATGATATTGCTTCAAATTTCCGTCCAAGAAGGGAATATAGACAGCCAATATTGCTGGGAGTAGACACACTCCTGGGAAAATGTCATTAATCTTCAGGAGGATGATTGCGATATGATTCCCAATATAGACGTGGCGTGGCGGCGGCTGGCGGCCCCGGATCGCGGGGGGGCGGGTCCCCCGCCCCCCGGCGATGGGGGTCCGCCAGCCGCCGGGGGGGCGTGGCGTGGCGGCGGCTGGCGGCCCCGGATCGCGGGGGGCGGGTCCCCGCCCCCGCGATGGGGGTCCGCAGCCGCCGGGGGTGGCGTGGCGTGGCGGCGGCTGGCGGCCCCGGATCGCGGGGGGGCGGGTCCCCCGCCCCCCGGCGATGGGGGTCCGCCAGCCGCCGGGGTGGCGTGGCGTGGCGGCGGCTGGCGGCCCGGATCGCGGGGGCGCGGGTCCCCCGCCCCCCGGCGATGGGGGTCCGCCAGCCGCCGGGGGGGCGTGGCGTGGCGGCGGCTGGCGGCCCGGATCGCGGGGGGCGGGTCCCCCGCCCCCCGGCGATGGGGGTCCGCCAGCCGCCGGGGGGGCGTGGCGTGGCGGCGGCTGGCGGCCCCGGATCGCGGGGGGGCGGGTCCCCGCCCCCCGGCGATGGGGGTCCGCCAGCCGCCGGGGGGGGCGTGGCGTGGCGGCGGCTGGCGGCCCCGGATCGCGGGGGGGCGGGTCCCCCGCCCCCGGCGATGGGGGTCCGCCAGCCGCCGGGGGGCGTGGCGTGGCGGCGGCTGGCGGCCCCGGATCGCGGGGGGGCGGGTCCCCCGCCCCCCGGCGATGGGGGTCCGCCAGCCGCCGGGGGGGCGTGGCGTGGCGGCGGCTGGCGGCCCCGGATCGCGGGGGGGCGGGTCCCCCGCCCCCCGGCGATGGGGTCCGCCAGCCGCCGGGGGGCGTGGCGTGGCGGCGGCTGGCGGCCCCGGATCGCGGGGGGGCGGGTCCCCCGCCCCCCGGCGATGGGGGTCCGCCAGCCGCCGGGGGGGCGTGGCGTGGCGGCGGCTGGCGGCCCCGGATCGCGGGGGGGCGGGTCCCCCGCCCCCCGGCGATGGGGGTCCGCCAGCCGCCGGGGGGGCGTGGCGTGGCGGCGGCTGGCGGCCCCGGATCGCGGGGGGGCGGGTCCCCGCCCCCCGGCGATGGGGGTCCGCCAGCCGCCGGGGGGGCGTGGCGTGGCGGCGGCTGGCGGCCCCGGATCGCGGGGGGGCGGGTCCCCCGCCCCCCGGCGATGGGGGTCCGCCAGCCGCCGGGGGGCGTGGCGTGGCGGCGGCTGGCGGCCCCGGATCGCGGGGGGGCGGGTCCCCCGCCCCCCGGCGATGGGGGTCCGCCAGCCGCCGGGGGGGCGTGGCGTGGCGGCGGCTGGCGGCCCCGGATCGCGGGGGGGGGGTCCCCCGCCCCCCGGCGATGGGGGTCCGCCAGCCGCCGGGGGGGCGTGGCGTGGCGGCGGCTGGCGGCCCCGGATCGCGGGGGGGCGGGTCCCCCGCCCCCCGGCGATGGGGGTCCGCCAGCCGCCGGGGGGGTGGCGTGGCGGCGGCTGGCGGCCCCGGATCGCGGGGGGGCGGGTCCCCCGCCCCCCGGCGATGGGGGTCCGCCAGCCGCCGGGGGGGTGGCGTGGCGGCGGCTGGCGGCCCCGGATCGCGGGGGGCGGGTCCCCCCCCCCCGGCGATGGGGGTCCGCCAGCCGCCGGGGGGCGTGGCGTGGCGGCGGCTGGCGGCCCCGGATCGCGGGGGGCCCCCGCCCCCCGCGAGGGGGTCCGCCAGCCGCCGGGGGGGTGGCGTGGCGGCGGCTGGCGGCCCCGATCGCGGGGGGGCGGGTCCCGCCCCCGGCGATGGGGGTCCGCCAGCCGCCGGGGGGGCCTGGCGCGGCTGGCGGCCCGGACGCGGGGGCGGTGCCCCCCGGCATGGGGTCCGCCAGCCGCCGGGGGGGCGTGGCGTGGCGGCGGCGTGGCGGCCCCGGATCGCGGGGGGGCGGGTCCCACGCTCCCCGGCGATGGAGGTCACCAGGCCTGGGGGCCGTGATGTGGCAGCGTCTTGGGGCTCACATGTAGGTTGTACACTGCCTGTGGTATTCCGAGTAATAATATCGTTATTAGACATCAATGATCGATTTTAGTAATTCTCAATGGTACTAGAATAGGATACCTTTGTTAATTTTCATTATTTTAAGTACCTGATGATGCAATCCTACTATTAATTATGAATATTAATGTTATGAACAATATTATTAGCCCCTAATACTAATCATAATTTCTTACCCGTAATATTTTCTATTGATTTAAGTAACATTCATGGTGGATATCATTATTTGAATATTAATGGTGATATTAATATTAATTACCATTCCAAATCGTTAACATTTTATCCACCATAAATTTTTACGAAGTTTATTGTGATCATTAATATCGATTATTATTACTAATATTTAATATATTTATTAATATTAATAATTAATTGATTGTTGCAGATATCCAAATGGGGAGGATGTTACTACTTAAAACATCACAAAAGACGTACACACACCCAATGATATTGCTTCAAATTTCCGTCCAAGAAGGGAATATAGACAGCCAATATTGCTGGGAGTAGACACACTCCTGGGAAAATGTCATTAATCTTCAGGAGGATGATTGCGATATGATTCCCAATATAGACGTGGCGTGGCGGCGGCTGGCGGCCCCGGATCGCGGGGGGGCGGGTCCCCCGCCCCCGGCGATGGGGGTCCGCCAGCCGCCGGGGGGGCGTGGCGTGGCGGCAGGCTGGCGGCCCCGGATCGCGGGGGGGCGGGTCCCCCGCCCCCCGGCGATGGGGGGTCCCGCCAGCGCGCCGGGGGGGCGTGGCGTGGCGGCGGCTGGCGGCCCCCGGATCGCGGGGGGCGGGTCCCCCGCCCCAGGCGATGGGGGTCGCCAGCCGCCGGGGGGGGCGTGGCGTGGCGGCGGCTGGCGGCCCCGGATCGCGGGGGGCGGGTCCCCCGCCCCCCGTCGATGGGGGTCCGCCAGCCGCCGGGGGGGCGTGGCGTGGCGGCGGCTTGACGGCCCCGGATCGCGGGGGGGGCGGTCCCCCGCCCCCCGGCGATGGGGTCGCCAGCCCCGGGGGGGCGTGCGTGGGCGGCGGCTGGCGCCCCGGATCGTCGGGGGGGCGTCCCCGCCCCCGGCGATGGGGGTCCGCCAGGGAGCGCCGGGGGGGGCGTGGCGTGGCGGCGGCTTGGCGGCCCGGATCGCGGGGGGCGGTTCCCCGCCCCCTGACCGGATGGGGGTTCCCGCCAGCCGCCGGGGGGGCGTAGGCGGTGCGGCGGCTGGGCGGCCCCGGATCGCGGGGGGCGGGGTCCCCCGCCCCCCGGCGATGGGGGTCCGCCAGCCGCCGGGGGGGCGTGGCGTGGCGGCGGCTGGCGGCCCCGGATCGCGGGGGGGCGGGTCCCCCGCCCCCCGGCGATGGGGGTCCGCCAGCCGCCGGGGGGGCGTGGCGTGGCGGCGGCTGGCGGCCCCGGATCGCGGGGGGGGCGGGTCCCCCGCCCCCCGGCGATGGGGGTCCGCCAGCCGCCGGGGGGGCGTGGCGTGGCGGCGGCTGGCGGCCCCGGATCGCGGGGGGGCGGGTCCCCCGCCCCCCGGCGATGGGGGTCCGCCAGCCGCCGGCGGGGGGTGGCGTGGCGGCGGCTGGCGGCCCCGGATCGCGGGGGGGCGGGTCCCCCGCCCCCCGGCGATGGGGGTCCGCCAGCCGCCGGGGGGGCGTGGCGTGGCGGCGGCTGGCGGCCCCGGATCGCGGGGGGGCGGGTCCCCCGCCCCCCGGCGATGGGGGTCCGCCAGCCGCCGGGGGGGCGTGGCGTGGCGGCGGCTGGCGGCCCCGGATCGCGGGGGGGCGGGTCCCCCGCCCCCCGGCGATGGGGGTCTGCCAGCCGCCGGCGGGGGGTGGCGTGGCGGCGGCTGGCGGCCCCGGATCGCGGGGGGGCGGGTCCCCCGCTCCCCGGCGATGGAGGTCACCAGGCCTGGGGGCCGTGATGTGGCAGCGTCTTGGGGCTCACATGTAGGTGTACACTGCCTGTGGTATTCCGAGTAATAATATCGTTATTAGACATCAATGATCGATTTTAGTAATTCTCAATGGTACTAAGAATAGGATACCTTTGTTAATTTTCATTATTTTAAGTACCTGATGATGCAATCCTACTATTAATTATGAATATTAATGTTAATGAACAATATTATTAGCCCCTAATACTAATCATAATTTCTTACCCGTAATATTTTCTATTGATTTAAGTAACATTCATGGTGGATATCATTATTTGAATATTAATGGTGATATTAATATTAATTACCATTCCAAATCGTTAACATTTTAATCCACCATAAATTTTTACGAAGTTTATTGTGATCATTAATATCGATTATTATTACTAATATTTAATATATTTATTAATATTAATAATTAATTGATTGTTGCAGATATCCAAATGGGGAGGATGTTACTACTTAAAACATCACAAAAGACGTACACACACCCAATGATATTGCTTCAAATTTCCTGTCCAAGAAGGGAATATAGACAGCCAATATTGCTGGGAGTAGACACACTCCTGGGAAAATGTCATTAATCTTCAGGAGGATGATTGCGATATGATTCCCAATATAGACGTGGCGTGGCGGCGGCTGGCGGCCCCGGATCGCGGGGGGGCGGGTCCCCCGCCCCCCGGCGATGGGGGTCCGCCAGCCGCCGGGGGGGCGTGGCGTGGCGGCGGCTGGCGGCCCCGGATCGCGGGGGGGCGGGTCCCCCGCCCCCCGGCGATGGGGGTCCGCCAGCCGCCGGGGGGGCGTGGCGTGGCGGCGGCTGGCGGCCCCGGATCGCGGGGGGGCGGGTCCCCCGCCCCCCGGCGATGGGGGTCCGCCAGCCGCCGGGGGGGCGTGGCGTGGCGGCGGCTGGCGGCCCCGGATCGCGGGGGGCGGGTCCCCCGCCCCCCGGCGATGGGGGTCCGCCAGCCGCCGGGGGGGCGTGGCGTGGCGGCGGCTGGCGGCCCCGGATCGCGGGGGGGGCGGGTCCCCCGCCCCCCGGCGATGGGGGTCCGCCAGCCGCCGGGGGGCGTGGCGTGGCGGCGGCTGGCGGCCCCGGATCGCGGGGGGGCGGGTCCCCCGCCCCCCGGCGATGGGGGTCCGCCAGCCGCCGGGGGGGCGTGGCGTGGCGGCGGCTGGCGGCCCCGGATCGCGGGGGGGCGGGTCCCCCGCCCCCCGGCGATGGGGGTCCGCCAGCCGCCGGGGGGGCGTGGCGTGGCGGCGGCTGGCGGCCCCGGATCGCGGGGGGGCGGGTCCCCCGCCCCCCGGCGATGGGGGTCCGCCAGCCGCCGGGGGGGCGTGGCGTGGCGGCGGCTGGCGGCCCCGGATCGCGGGGGGGCGGGTCCCCCGCCCCCCGGCGATGGGGGTCCGCCAGCCGCCGGGGGGGCGTGGCGTGGCGGCGGCTGGCGGCCCCGGATCGCGGGGGGGCGGGTCCCCCGCCCCCCGGCGATGGGGGTCCGCCAGCCGCCGGGGGGGCGTGGCGTGGCGGCGGCTGGCGGCCCCGGATCGCGGGGGGGCGGGTCCCCCGCCCCCCGGCGATGGGGGTCCGCCAGCCGCCGGGGGGGCGTGGCGTGGCGGCGGCTGGCGGCCCCGGATCGCGGGGGGGCGGGTCCCCCGCCCCCCGGCGATGGGGGTCCGCCAGCCGCCGGGGGGGCGTGGCGTGGCGGCGGCTGGCGGCCCCGGATCGCGGGGGGGCGGGTCCCCCGCCCCCCGGCGATGGGGGTCCGCCAGCCGCCGGGGGGGCGTGGCGTGGCGGCGGCTGGCGGCCCCGGATCGCGGGGGGGCGGGTCCCCCGCCCCCCGGCGATGGGGGTCCGCCAGCCGCCGGGGGGGCGTGGCGTGGCGGCGGCTGGCGGCCCCGGATCGCGGGGGGGCGGGTCCCCCGCCCCCCGGCGATGGGGGTCCGCCAGCCGCCGGGGGGGCGTGGCGTGGCGGCGGCTGGCGGCCCCGGATCGCGGGGGGGCGGGTCCCCCGCCCCCCGGCGATGGGGGTCCGCCAGCCGCCGGGGGGGCGTGGCGTGGCGGCGGCTGGCGGCCCCGGATCGCGGGGGGGCGGGTCCCCCGCCCCCCGGCGATGGGGGTCCGCCAGCCGCCGGGGGGGCGTGGCGTGGCGGCGGCTGGCGGCCCCGGATCGCGGGGGGGCGGGTCCCCCGCCCCCCGGCGATGGGGGTCCGCCAGCCGCCGGGGGGGCGTGGCGTGGCGGCGGCTGGCGGCCCCGGATCGCGGGGGGGCGGGTCCCCCGCCCCCCGGCGATGGGGGTCCGCCAGCCGCCGGGGGGGCGTGGCGTGGCGGCGGCTGGCGGCCCCGGATCGCAGGGGGGCGGGTCCCCCGCCCCCCGGCGATGGGGGTCCGCCAGCCGCCGGGGGGGCGTGGCGTGGCGGCGGCTGGCGGCCCCGGATCGCGGGGGGGCGGGTCCCCCGCCCCCCGGCGATGGGGGTCCGCCAGCCGCCGGGGGGGCGTGGCGTGGCGGCGGCTGGCGGCCCCGGATCGCGGGGGGGCGGGTCCCCCGCCCCCCGGCGATGGGGGTCCGCCAGCCGCCGGGGGGCGTGGCGTGGCGGCGGCTGGCGGCCCCGGATCGCGGGGGGGCGGGTCCCCCGCCCCCGGCGATGGGGGTCCGCCAGCCGCCGGGGGGCGTGCGTGGCCCGGCGGCTGGCGGCCCCGGATCGCGGGGGGGCGGGTCCCCCGCCCCCCGGCGATGGGGGTCCGCCAGCCGCCGGGGGGGCGTGGCGTGGCGGCGGCTGGCGGCCCCGGATCGCGGGGGGGCGGGTCCCCCGCCCCCGGCGATGGGGTCCGCCAGCCGCCGGCGGGGGGTGGCGTGGCGGCGGCTGGCGGCCCCGGATCGCGGGGGGGCGGGTCCCCGCCCCCCGGCGATGTCGGTCCGCCAGCCGCCGGGGGGGCGTGGCGTGGCGGCGGCTGGCGGCCCCGGATCGCGGGGGGGGCGGGTCCCCCGCCCCCCGGCGATGGGGGTCCGCCAGCCGCCGGCGGGGGGTGGCGTGGCGGCGGCTGGCGGCCCCGGATCGCGGGGGGGCGGGTCCCCCGCCCCCCGGCGATGGGGGTCCGCCAGCAGCCGGCGGGGGGTGGCGTGGCGGCGGCTGGCGGCCCCGGATCGCGGGGGGGCGGGTCCCCCGCCCCCCGGCGATGGGGGGTCCGCCAGCCGCCGGGGGGGCGTGGCGTGGCGGCGGCTGGCGGCCCCGGATCGCGGGGGGGCGGGTCCCCCGCCCCCCGGCGATGGGGGTCTGCCAGCCACCGGCGGGGGGTGGCGTGGCGGCGGCTGGCGGCCCCGGATCGCGGGGGGGGCGGGTCCCCCGCTCCCCGGCGATGGAGGTCACCAGGCCTGGGGGCCGTGATGTGGCAGCGTCTTGGGGCTCACATGTAGGTGTACACTGCCTGTGGTATTCCGAGTAATAATATCGTTATTAGACATCAATGATCGATTTTAGTAATTCTCAATGGTACTAAGAATAGGATACCTTTGTTAATTTTCATTATTTTAAGTACCTGATGATGCAATCCTACTATTAATTATGAATATTAATGTTAATGAACAATATTATTAGCCCCTAATACTAATCATAATTTCTTACCCGTAATATTTTCTATTGATTTAAGTAACATTCATGGTGGATATCATTATTTGAATATTAATGGTGATATTAATATTAATTACCATTCCAAATCGTTAACATTTTAATCCACCATAAATTTTTACGAAGTTTATTGTGATCATTAATATCGATTATTATTACTAATATTTAATATATTTATTAATATTAATAATTAATTGATTGTTGCAGATATCCAAATGGGGAGGATGTTACTACTTAAAACATCACAAAAGACGTACACACACCCAATGATATTGCTTCAAATTTCCGTCCAAGAAGGGAATATAGACAGCCAATATTGCTGGGAGTAGACACACTCCTGGGAAAATGTCATTAATCTTCAGGAGGATGATTGCGATATGATTCCCAATATAGACGTGGCGTGGCGGCGGCTGGCGGCCCCGGATCGCGGGGGGGCGGGTCCCCCGCCCCCCGGCGATGGGGGTCCGCCAGCCGCCGGGGGGGCGTGGCGTGGCGGCGGCTGGCGGCCTCGGATCGCGGGGGGGCGGGTCCCCCGCCCCCCGGCGATGGGGGTCCGCCAGCCGCCGGGGGGGCGTGGCGTGGCGGCGGCTGGCGGCCCCGGATCGCGGGGGGTCGGGTCCCCCGCCCCCCGGCGATGGGGGTCCGCCAGCCGCCGGGGGGGCGTGGCGTGGCGGCGGCTGGCGGCCCCGGATCGCGGGGGGGCGGGTCCCCCGCCCCCCGGCGATGGGGGTCCGCCAGCCGCCGGGGGGGCGTGGCGTGGCGGCGGCTGGCGGCCCCGGATCGCGGGGGGGCGGGTCCCCCGCCCCCCGGCGATGGGGGTCCGCCAGCCGCCGGGGGGGCGTGGCGTGGCGGCGGCTGGCGGCCCCGGATCGCGGGGGGGCGGGTCCCCCGCCCCCGGCGATGGGGGTCCGCCAGCCGCCGGGGGGGCGTGGCGTGGCGGCGGCTGGCGGCCCCGGATCGCGGGGGGGCGGGTCCCCCGCCCCCCGGCGATGGGGGTCCGCCAGCCGCCGGGGGGGCGTGGCGTGGCGGCGGCTGGCGGCCCCGGATCGCGGGGGGGCGGGTCCCCCGCCCCCCGGCGATGGGGGTCCGCCAGCCGCCGGGGGGGCGTGGCGTGGCGGCGGCTGGCGGCCCCGGATCGCGGGGGGGCGGGTCCCCCGCCCCCCGGCGATGGGGGTCCGCCAGCCGCCGGGGGGGCGTGGCGTGGCGGCGGCTGGCGGCCCCGGATCGCGGGGGGGCGGGTCCCCCGCCCCCCGGCGATGGGGGTCCGCCAGCCGCCGGGGGGGCGTGGCGTGGCGGCGGCTGGCGGCCCCGGATCGCGGGGGGGCGGGTCCCCCGCCCCCCGGCGATGGGGGTCCGCCAGCCGCCGGGGGGGCGTGGCGTGGCGGCGGCTGGCGGCCCCGGATCGCGGGGGGGCGGGTCCCCCGCCCCCCGGCGATGGGGGTCCGCCAGCCGCCGGGGGGGCGTGGCGTGGCGGCGGCTGGCGGCCCCGGATCGCGGGGGGGCGGGTCCCCCGCCCCCCGGCGATGGGGGTCCGCCAGCCGCCGGGGGGGCGTGGCGTGGCGGCGGCTGGCGGCCCCGGATCGCGGGGGGGCGGGTCCCCCGCCCCCCGGCGATGGGGGTCCGCCAGCCGCCGGGGGGGCGTGGCGTGGCGGCGGCTGGCGGCCCCGGATCGCGGGGGGGCGGGTCCCCCGCCCCCCGGCGATGGGGGTCCGCCAGCCGCCGGGGGGGCGTGGCGTGGCGGCGGCTGGCGGCCCCGGATCGCGGGGGGGCGGGTCCCCCGCCCCCCGGCGATGGGGGTCCGCCAGCCGCCGGGGGGGCGTGGCGTGGCGGCGGCTGGCGGCCCCGGATCGCGGGGGGGCGGGTCCCCCGCCCCCCGGCGATGGGGGTCCGCCAGCCGCCGGGGGGGCGTGGCGTGGCGGCGGCTGGCGGCCCCGGATCGCGGGGGGGCGGGTCCCCCGCCCCCCGGCGATGGGGGTCCGCCAGCCGCCGGGGGGGCGTGGCGTGGCGGCGGCTGGCGGCCCGGATCGCGGGGGGGCGGGTCCCCCGCCCCCCGGCGATGGGGGTCCGCCAGCCGCCGGGGGGGCGTGGCGTGGCGGCGGCTGGCGGCCCCGGATCGCGGGGGGGCGGGTCCCCCGCCCCCCGGCGATGGGGGTCCGCCAGCCGCCGGGGGGGCGTGGCGTGGCGGCGGCTGGCGGCCCCGGATCGCGGGGGGGCGGGTCCCCCGCCCCCCGGCGATGGGGGTCCGCCAGCCGCCGGGGGGGCGTGGCGTGGCGGCGGCTGGCGGCCCCGGATCGCGGGGGGGCGGGTCCCCCGCCCCCAGGCGATGGGGTCCGCCAGCCGCCGGGGGGGCGTGGCGTGGCGGCGGCTGGCGGCCCCGGACCCGCCCCCCCCGGCGATGGGGGTCCGCCAGCCGCCGGGGGGGCGGGGCGTGGCGGCGGCTGGCGGCCCCGGATCGCGGGGGGCGGGTCCCCCGCCCCCCGGCGATGGGGGTCCGCCAGCCGCCGGGGGGGCGGGGCGTGGCGGCGGCTGGCGGCCCCGGATCGCGGGGGGGCGGGTCCCCCGCCCCCCGGCGATGGGGGTCCGCCAGCCGCCGGGGGGGCGTGGCGTGGCGGCGGCTGGCGGCCCCGGATCGCGGGGGGGCGGGTCCCCCGCCCCCCGGCGATGGGGGTCCGCCAGCCGCCGGGGGGGGCGTGGCGTGGCGGCGGCTGGCGGCCCCGGATCGCGGGGGGGCGGGTCCCCCGCCCCCCGGCGATGGGGGTCCGCCAGCCGCCGGCGGGGGGTGGCGTGGCGGCGGCTGGCGGCCCCGGATCGCGGGGGGGCGGGTCCCCCGCCCCCCGGCGATGGGGGTCCGCCAGCCGCCGGGGGGGCGTGGCGTGGCGGCGGCTGGCGGCCCCGGATCGCGGGGGGGCGGGTCCCCCGCCCCCCGGCGATGGGGGTCCGCCAGCCGCCGGCGGGGGGTGGCGTGGCGGCGGCTGGCGGCCCCGGATCGCGGGGGGGCGGGTCCCCCGCCCCCCGGCGATGGGGGTCCGCCAGCCGCCGGGGGGGCGTGGCGTGGCGGCGGCTGGCGGCCCCGGATCGCGGGGGGGCGGGTCCCCCGCCCCCCGGCGATGGGGGTCCGCCAGCCGCCGGCGGGGGGTGGCGTGGCGGCGGCTGGCGGCCCCGGATCGCGGGGGGGCGGGTTCCCCCGCCCCCCGGCGATGGGGGTCCGCCAGCCGCCGGGGGGGCGTGGCGTGGCGGCGGCTGGCGGCCCCGGATCGCGGGGGGGCGGGTCCCACGCTCCCCGGCGATGGAGGTCACCAGGCCTGGGGGCCGTGATGTGGCAGCGTCTTGGGGCTCACATGTAGGTGTACACTGCCTGTGGTATTCCGAGTAATAATATCGTTATTAGACATCAATGATCGATTTTAGTAATTCTCAATGGTACTAAGAATAGGATACCTTTGTTAATTTTCATTATTTTAAGTACCTGATGATGCAATCCTACTATTAATTATGAATATTAATGTTAATGAACAATATTATTAGCCCCTAATACTAATCATAATTTCTTACCCGTAATATTTTCTATTGATTTAAGTAACATTCATGGTGGATATCATTATTTGAATATTAATGGTGATATTAATATTAATTACCATTCCAAATCGTTAACATTTTAATCCACCATAAATTTTTACGAAGTTTATTGTGATCATTAATATCGATTATTATTACTAATATTTAATATATTTATTAATATTAATAATTAATTGATTGTTGCAGATATCCAAATGGGGAGGATGTTACTACTTAAAACATCACAAAAGACGTACACACACCCAATGATATTGCTTCAAATTTCCGTCCAAGAAGGGAATATAGACAGCCAATATTGCTGGGAGTAGACACACTCCTGGGAAAATGTCATTAATCTTCAGGAGGATGATTGCGATATGATTCCCAATATAGACGTGGCGTGGCGGCGGCTGGCGGCCCCGGATCGCGGGGGGGCGGGTCCCCCGCCCCCCGGCGATGGGGGTCCGCCAGCCGCCGGGGGGGCGTGGCGTGGCGGCGGCTGGCGGCCCCGGATCGCGGGGGGGCGGGTCCCCCGCCCCCCGGCGATGGGGTCCGACAGCCGCCGGGGGGGCGTGGCGTGGCGGCGGCTGGCGGCCCCGGATCGCGGGGGGGCGGGTCCCCCGCCCCCCGGCGATGGGGGTCCGCCAGCCGCCGGGGGGGCGTGGCGTGGCGGCGGCTGGCGGCCCCGGATCGCGGGGGGGCGGGTCCCCCGCCCCCAGGCGATGGGGGTCCGCCAGCCGCCGGGGGGCGTGGCGTGGCGGCGGCTGGCGGCCCCGGACCCCGCCCCCGGCTATGGGGGTCCGCCAGCCGCCGGGGGGGCGTGGCGTGGCGGCGGCTGGCGGCCCCGGATCGCGGGGGGGCGGGTCCCCCGCCCCCCGGCGATGGGGGTCCGCCAGCCGCCGGCGGGGGGTGGCGTGGCGGCGGCTGGCGGCCCCGGATCGCGGGGGGGCGGGTCCCCCGCCCCCCGGCGATGGGGGTCCGCCAGCCGCCGGGGGGGCGTGGCGTGGCGGCGGCTGGCGGCCCCGGATCGCGGGGGGGCGGGTCCCCCGCCCCCCGGCGATGGGGGTCCGCCAGCCGCCGGCGGGGGGTGGCGTGGCGGCGGCTGGCGGCCCCGGATCGCGGGGGGGCGGTTCCCCCGCCCCCCGGCGATGGGGGTCCGCCAGCCGCCGGGGGGGGCGTGGCGTGGCGGCGGCTGGCGGCCCCGGATCGCGGGGGGGCGGGTCCCCCGCCCCCCGGCGATGGAGGTCACCAGGCCTGGGGGCCGTGATGTGGCAGCGTCTTGGGGCTCACATGTAGGTGTACACTGCCTGTGGTATTCCGAGTAATAATATCGTTATTAGACATCAATGATCGATTTTAGTAATTCTCAATGGTACTAAGAATAGGATACCTTTGTTAATTTTCATTATTTTAAGTACCTGATGATGCAATCCTACTATTAATTATGAATATTAATGTTAATGAACAATATTATTAGCCCCTAATACTAATCATAATTTCTTACCCGTAATATTTTCTATTGATTTAAGTAACATTCATGGTGGATATCATTATTTGAATATTAATGGTGATATTAATATTAATTACCATTCCAAATCGTTAACATTTTAATCCACCATAAATTTTTACGAAGTTTATTGTGATCATTAATATCGATTATTATTACTAATATTTAATATATTTATTAATATTAATAATTAATTGATTGTTGCAGATATCCAAATGGGGAGGATGTTACTACTTAAAACATCACAAAAGACGTACACACACCCAATGATATTGCTTCAAATTTCCGTCCAAGAAGGGAATATAGACAGCCAATATTGCTGGGAGTAGACACACTCCTGGGAAAATGTCATTAATCTTCAGGAGGATGATTGCGATATGATTCCCAATATAGACGTGGCGTGGCGGCGGCTGGCGGCCCCGGATCGCGGGGGGGCGGGTCCCCCGCCCCCCGGCGATGGGGGTCCGCCAGCCGCCGGGGGGGCGTGGCGTGGCGGCGGCTGGCGGCCCCGGATCGCGGGGGGGGCGGGTCCCCCGCCCCCCGGCGATGGGGGTCCGCCAGCCGCCGGGGGGGCGTGGCGTGGCGGCGGCTGGCGGCCCCGGATCGCGGGGGGGCGGGTCCCCCGCCCCCCGGCGATGGGGGTCCGCCAGCCGCCGGGGGGGCGTGGCGTGGCGGCGGCTGGCGGCCCCGGATCGCGGGGGGGCGGGTCCCCCGCCCCCCGGCGATGGGGGTCCGCCAGCCGCCGGGGGGGCGTGGCGTGGCGGCGGCTGGCGGCCCCGGATCGCGGGGGGCGGGTCCCCCGCCCCCCGGCGATGGGGGTCCGCCAGCCGCCGGGGGGGCGTGGCGTGGCGGCGGCTGGCGGCCCCGGATCGCGGGGGGGCGGGTCCCCCGCCCCCGGCGATGGGGGTCCGCCAGCCGCCGGGGGGGCGTGGCGTGGCGGCGGCTGGCGGCCCCGGATCGCGGGGGGGCGGGTCCCCCGCCCCCCGGCGATGGGGGTCCGCCAGCCGCCGGGGGGGCGTGGCGTGGCGGCGGCTGGCGGCCCCGGATCGCGGGGGGGCGGGTCCCCCGCCCCCCGGCGATGGGGGTCCGCCAGCCGCCGGGGGGGCGTGGCGTGGCGGCGGCTGGCGGCCCCGGATCGCGGGGGGGCGGGTCCCCCGCCCCCCGGCGATGGGGGTCCGCCAGCCGCCGGGGGGGCGTGGCGTGGCGGCGGCTGGCGGCCCCGGATCGCGGGGGGGCGGGTCCCCCGCCCCCCGGCGATGGGGGTCCGCCAGCCGCCGGGGGGGCGGGGCGTGGCGGCGGCTGGCGGCCCCGGATCGCGGGGGGGCGGGTCCCCCGCCCCCCGGCGATGGGGGTCCGCCAGCCGCCGGGGGGGCGTGGCGTGGCGGCGGCTGGCGGCCCCGGACCGCGGGGGGGCGGGTCCCCCGCCCCCCGGCGATGGGGGTCCGCCAGCCGCCGGGGGGGCGGGGCGTGGCGGCGGCTGGCGGCCCCGGATCGCGGGGGGGCGGGTCCCCCGCTCCCCGGCGATGGAGGTCACCAGGCCTGGGGGCCGTGATGTGGCAGCGTCTTGGGGCTCACATGTAGGTGTACACTGCCTGTGGTATTCCGAGTAATAATATCGTTATTAGACATCAATGATCGATTTTAGTAATTCTCAATGGTACTAAGAATAGGATACCTTTGTTAATTTTCATTATTTTAAGTACCTGATGATGCAATCCTACTATTAATTATGAATATTAATGTTAATGAACAATATTATTAGCCCCTAATACTAATCATAATTTCTTACCCGTAATATTTTCTATTGATTTAAGTAACATTCATGGTGGATATCATTATTTGAATATTAATGGTGATATTAATATTAATTACCATTCCAAATCGTTAACATTTTAATCCACCATAAATTTTTACGAACTTTATTGTGATCATTAATATCGATTATTATTACTAATATTTAATATATTTATTAATATTAATAATTAATTGATTGTTGCAGATATCCAAATGGGGAGGATGTTACTACTTAAAACATCACAAAAGACGTACACACACCCAATGATATTGCTTCAAATTTCCGTCCAAGAAGGGAATATAGACAGCCAATATTGCTGGGAGTAGACACACTCCTGGGAAAATGTCATTAATCTTCAGGAGGATGATTGCGATATGATTCCCAATATAGACGTGGCGTGGCGGCGGCTGGCGGCCCCGGATCGCGGGGGGGCGGGTCCCCCGCCCCCCGGCGATGGGGGTCCGCCAGCCGCCGGGGGGGCGTGGCGTGGCGGCGGCTGGCGGCCCCGGATCGCGGGGGGGCGGGTCCCCCGCCCCCCGGCGATGGGGGTCCGCCAGCCGCCGGGGGGGCGTGGCGTGGCGGCGGCTGGCGGCCCCGGATCGCGGGGGGGCGGGTCCCCCCGCCCCCCGGCGATGGGGGTCCGCCAGCCGCCGGGGGGGCGTGGCGTGGCGGCGGCTGGCGGCCCCGGATCGCGGGGGGGCGGGTCCCCCGCCCCCCGGCGATGGGGGTCCGCCAGCCGCCGGGGGGGCGTGGCGTGGCGGCGGCTGGCGGCCCCGGATCGCGGGGGGGCGGGTCCCCCGCCCCCCGGCGATGGGGGTCCGCCAGCCGCCGGGGGGGCGTGGCGTGGCGGCGGCTGGCGGCCCCGGATCGCGGGGGGGGCGGGTCCCCCGCCCCCCGGCGATGGGGGTCCGCCAGCCGCCGGGGGGGCGTGGCGTGGCGGCGGCTGGCGGCCCCGGATCGCGGGGGGGGCGGGTCCCCCGCCCCCCGGCGATGGGGGTCCGCCAGCCGCCGGGGGGGCGTGGCGTGGCGGCGGCTGGCGGCCCCGGATCGCGGGGGGGCGGGTCCCCCGCCCCCGGCGATGGGGGTCCGCCAGCCGCCGGGGGGCGTGGCGTGGCGGCGGCTGGCGGCCCCGGATCGCGGGGGGGCGGGTCCCCCGCCCCCCGGCGATGGGGGTCCGCCAGCCGCCGGGGGGGCGTGGCGTGGCGGCGGCTGGCGGCCCCGGATCGCGGGGGGGCGGGTCCCCCGCCCCCCGGCGATGGGGGTCCGCCAGCCGCCGGGGGGGCGTGGCGTGGCGGCGGCTGGCGGCCCCGGATCGCGGGGGGGCGGGTCCCCCGCCCCCGGCGATGGGGGTCCGCCAGCCGCCGGGGGGGCGTGGCGTGGCGGCGGCTGGCGGCCCCGGATCGCGGGGGGGCGGGTCCCCCGCCCCCGGCGATGGGGGTCCGCCAGCCGCCGGGGGGCGTGGCGTGGCGGCGGCTGGCGGCCCCGGATCGCGGGGGGGCGGGTCCCCCGCCCCCCGGCGATGGGGGTCCGCCAGCCGCCGGGGGGGCGTGGCGTGGCGGCGGCTGGCGGCCCCGGATCGCGGGGGGCGGGTCCCCCGCCCCCCGGCGATGGGGGTCCGCCAGCCGCCGGGGGGGCGTGGCGTGGCGGCGGCTGGCGGCCCCGGATCGCGGGGGGCGGGTCCCCCGCCCCCCGGCGATGGGGGTCCGCCAGCCGCCGGGGGGGCGTGGCGTGGCGGCGGCTGGCGGCCCCGGATCGCGGGGGGGCGGGTCCCCCGCCCCCCGGCGATGGGGGTCCGCCAGCCGCCGGGGGGGCGTGGCGTGGCGGCGGCTGGCGGCCCCGGATCGCGGGGGGGCGGGTCCCCCGCCCCCCGGCGATGGGGGTCCGCCAGCCGCCGGGGGGGCGTGGCGTGGCGGCGGCTGGCGGCCCCGGATCGCGGGGGGCGGGTCCCCCGCCCCCCGGCGATGGGGGTCCTGCCAGCCGCCGGCGGGGGGTGGCGTGGCGGCGGCTGGCGGCCCCGGATCGCGGGGGGGCGGGTCCCCCGCTCCCCGGCGATGGAGGTCACCAGGCCTGGGGGCCGTGATGTGGCAGCGTCTTGGGGCTCACATGTAGGTGTACACTGCCTGTGGTATTCCGAGTAATAATATCGTTATTAGACATCAATGATCGATTTTAGTAATTCTCAATGGTACTAAGAATAGGATACCTTTGTTAATTTTCATTATTTTAAGTACCTGATGATGCAATCCTACTATTAATTATGAATATTAATGTTAATGAACAATATTATTAGCCCCTAATACTAATCATAATTTCTTACCCGTAATATTTTCTATTGATTTAAGTAACATTCATGGTGGATATCATTATTTGAATATTAATGGTGATATTAATATTAATTACCATTCCAAATCGTTAACATTTTAATCCACCATAAATTTTTACGAAGTTTATTGTGATCATTAATATCGATTATTATTACTAATATTTAATATATTTATTAATATTAATAATTAATTGATTGTTGCAGATATCCAAAAGGGGGAGGATGTTACTACTTAAAACATCACAAAAGATGTACACACACCCAATGATATTGCTTCAAATTTCCGTCCAAGAAGGGAATATAGACAGCCAATATTGCTGGGAGTAGACACACTCCTGGGAAAATGTCATTAATCTTCAGGAGGATGATTGCGATATGATTCCCAATATAGACGTGGCGTGGCGGCGGCAGGCGGCCCCGGATCGCGGGGGGGGCGGGTCCCCCGCCCCCCGGCGATGGGGGTCCGCCAGCCGCCGGGGGGGCGTGGCGTGGCGGCGGCTGGCGGCCCCGGATCGCGGGGGGGGCGGGTCCCCCGCCCCCCGGCGATGGGGGTCCGCCAGCCGCCGGGGGGGCGTGGCGTGGCGGCGGCTGGCGGCCCCGGATCGCGGGGGGCGGGTCCCCCGCCCCCCGGCGATGGGGGTCCGCCAGCCGCCGGGGGGGCGTGCGTGGCGGCGGCTGGCGGCCCCGGATCGCGGGGGGGCGGGTCCCCCGCCCCCGGCGATGGGGGTCCGCCAGCCGCCGGGGGGGCGTGGCGTGGCGGCGGCTGGCGGCCCCGGATCGCGGGGGGGCGGGTCCCCGCCCCCCGGCGATGGGGGTCCGCCAGCCGCCGGGGGGGCGTGGCGTGGCGGCGGCTGGCGGCCCCGGATCGCGGGGGGGCGGGTCCCCCGCCCCCCGGCGATGGGGGTCCGCCAGCCGCCGGGGGGGCGTGGCGTGGCGGCGGCTGGCGGCCCCGGATCGCGGGGGGGCGGGTCCCCCGCCCCCCGGCGATGGGGGTCCGCCAGCCGCCGGGGGGGCGTGGCGTGGCGGCGGCTGGCGGCCCCGGATCGCGGGGGGGCGGGTCCCCCGCCCCCCGGCGATGGGGGTCCGCCAGCCGCCGGGGGGGCGTGGCGTGGCGGCGGCTGGCGGCCCCGGATCGCGGGGGGGCGGGTCCCCCGCCCCCGGCGATGGGGGTCCGCCAGCCGCCGGGGGGGCGTGGCGTGGCCGGCGGCTGGCGGCCCCGGATCGCGGGGGGGCGGTCCCCCGCCCCCCGGCGATGGGGGTCCGCCAGCCGCCGGGGGGGCGTGGCGTGGCGGCGGCTGGCGGCCCCGGATCGCGGGGGGCGGGTCCCCCGCCCCCCGGCGATGGGGGTCCGCCAGCCGCCGGGGGGGCGTGGCGTGGCGGCGGCTGGCGGCCCCGGATCGCGGGGGGGCGGGTCCCCCGCCCCCCGGCGATGGGGGTCCGCCAGCCGCCGGGGGGGCGTGGCGTGGCGGCGGCTGGCGGCCCCGGATCGCGGGGGGGCGGGTCCCCCGCCCCCCGGCGATGGGGGTCCGCCAGCCGCCGGGGGGGCGTGGCGTGGCGGCGGCTGGCGGCCCCGGATCGCGGGGGGGCGGGTCCCCCGCCCCCGGCGATGGGGGTCCGCCAGCCGCCGGGGGGGCGTGGCGTGGCGGCGGCTGGCGGCCCCGGATCGCGGGGGGCGGGTCCCCCGCCCCCCGGCGATGGGGGTCCGCCAGCCGCCGGGGGGGCGTGGCGTGGCGGCGGCTGGCGGCCCCGGATCGCGGGGGGGCGGGTCCCCCGCCCCCCGGCGATGGGGGTCCGCCAGCCGCCGGGGGGGCGTGGCGTGGCGGCGGCTGGCGGCCCCGGATCGCGGGGGGGGCGGGTCCCCCGCCCCCCGGCGATGGGGTCCGCCAGCCGCCGGGGGGGCGTGGCGTGGCGGCGGCTGGCGGCCCCGGATCGCGGGGGGGCGGGTCCCCCGCCCCCCGGCGATGGGGGTCCGCCAGCCGCCGGGGGGGCGTGGCGTGGCGGCGGCTGGCGGCCCGGATCGCGGGGGGGCGGGTCCCCCGCCCCCCGGCGATGGGGGTCCGCCAGCCGCCGGGGGGGCGTGGCGTGGCGGCGGCTGGCGGCCCCGGATCGCGGGGGGGCGGGTCCCCCGCCCCCCGGCGATGGGGGTCCGCCAGCCGCCGGGGGGGCGTGGCGTGGCGGCGGCTGGCGGCCCCGGATCGCGGGGGGGCGGGTCCCCGCCCCCCGGCGATGGGGGTCCGCCAGCCGCCGGGGGGGCGTGGCGTGGCGGCGGCTGGCGGCCCCGGATCGCGGGGGGGCGGGTCCCCCGCCCCCGGCGATGGGGGTCCGCCAGCCGCCGGGGGGGCGTGGCGTGGCGGCGGCTGGCGGCCCCGGATCGCGGGGGGGCGGGTCCCCCGCCCCCGGCGATGGGGGTCCGCCAGCCGCCGGGGGGGCGTGGCGTGGCGGCGGCTGGCGGCCCCGGATCGCGGGGGGGCGGGTCCCCCGCCCCCCGGCGATGGGGGTCCGCCAGCCGCCGGCGGGGGCGTGGCGTGGCGGCGGCTGGCGGCCCCGGATCGCGGGGGGGCGGGTCCCCCGCCCCCCGGCGATGGGGGTCCGCCAGCCGCCGGGGGGGCGTGGCGTGGCGGCGGCTGGCGGCCCCGGATCGCGGGGGGGCGGGTCCCCCGCCCCCCGGCGATGGGGGTCCGCCAGCCGCCGGCGGGGGGTGGCGTGGCGGCGGCTGGCGGCCCCGGATCGCGGGGGGGCGGGTCCCCCGCCCCCCGGCGATGGGGGTCCGCCAGCCGCCGGGGGGGCGTGGCGTGGCGGCGGCTGGCGGCCCCGGATCGCGGGGGGGCGGGTCCCACGCTCCCCGGCGATGGAGGTCACCAGGCCTGGGGGCCGTGATGTGGCAGCGTCTTGGGGCTCACATGTAGGTGTACACTGCCTGTGGTATTCCGAGTAATAATATCGTTATTAGACATCAATGATCGATTTTAGTAATTCTCAATGGTACTAAGAATAGGATACCTTTGTTAATTTTCATTATTTTAAGTACCTGATGATGCAATCCTACTATTAATTATGAATATTAATGTTAATGAACAATATTATTAGCCCCTAATACTAATCATAATTTCTTACCCGTAATATTTTCTATTGATTTAAGTAACATTCATGGTGGATATCATTATTTGAATATTAATGGTGATATTAATATTAATTACCATTCCAAATCGTTAACATTTTAATCCACCATAAATTTTTACGAAGTTTATTGTGATCATTAATATCGATTATTATTACTAATATTTAATATATTTATTAATATTAATAATTAATTGATTGTTGCAGATATCCAAATGGGGAGGATGTTACTACTTAAAACATCACAAAAGACGTACACACACCCAATGATATTGCTTCAAATTTCCGTCCAAGAAGGGAATATAGACAGCCAATATTGCTGGGAGTAGACACACTCCTGGGAAAATGTCATTAATCTTCAGGAGGATGATTGCGATATGATTCCCAATATAGACGTGGCGTGGCGGCGGCTGGCGGCCCCGGATCGCGGGGGGGCGGGTCCCCCGCCCCCGGCGATGGGGGTCCGCCAGCCGCCGGGGGGCGTGGCGTGGCGGCGGCTGGCGGCCCCGGATCGCGGGGGGGCGGGTCCCCCGCCCCCCGGCGATGGGGGTCCGACAGCCGCCGGGGGGGCGTGGCGTGGCGGCGGCTGGCGGCCCCGGATCGCGGGGGGGCGGGTCCCCCGCCCCCCGGCGATGGGGGTCCGCCAGCCGCCGGGGGGGCGTGGCGTGGGCGGCGGCTGGCGGCCCCGGATCGCGGGGGGGCGGGTCCCCCGCCCCCAGGCGATGGGGGTCCGCCAGCCGCCGGGGGGGCGTGGCGTGGGCGGCGGCTGGCGGCCCCGGACCCCGCCCCCCGGCTATGGGGGTCCGCCAGCCGCCGGGGGGGCGGGGCGTGCGGCGGCTGGCGGCAACCCGATCGCGGGGGGCGGGTCCCCCGCCCCCCGGCGATGGGGGTCAGCCAGCCGCCGGGGGGGCGGGGCGTGGCGGCGGCTGGCGGCCCCGGATCGCGGGGGGCGGGTCCCCCGCCCCACGGCGATGGGGGGTCCGCCAGCGCCGGGGGGGCGGGGCGTGGCGGCGGCTGGCGGCCCCGGATCGCGGGGGGGCGGGTCCCCCGCACCCGGCGTGGGGGTCCGCCAGCCGCCGGGGGGGGCGGGGCGTGGCGGCGGGCTGGCGGCCCCGGATCGCGGGGGGCGGGTCCCGCCCCCCGGCGATGGGGGTCCGCCAGCCGCCGGGGGGGCGGGGCGTGGCGGCGGCTGGCGGCCCCGGATCGCGGGGGGGCGGATCCCCCGCCCCCCGGCGATGGGGGTCCGCCAGCCGCCGGGGGGGCGGGGCGTGGCGGCGGCTGGCGGCCCCGGATCGCGGGGGGGCGGGTCCCCCGCTCCCCGGCGATGGAGGTCACCAGGCCTGGGGGCCGTGATGTGGCAGCGTCTTGGGGCTCACATGTAGGTGTACACTGCCTGTGGTATTCCGAGTAATAATATCGTTATTAGACATCAATGATCGATTTTAGTAATTCTCAATGGTACTAAGAATAGGATACCTTTGTTAATTTTCATTATTTTAAGTACCTGATGATGCAATCCTACTATTAATTATGAATATTAAATTTAATGAACAATATTATTAGCCCCTAATACTAATCATAATTTCTTACCCGTAATATTTTCTATGATTTAAGTAACATTCATGGTGGATATCATTATTTGAATATTAATGGTGATATTAATATTAATTACCATTCCAAATCGTTAACATTTTAATCCACCATAAATTTTTACGAAGTTTATTGTGATCATTAATATCGATTATTATTACTAATATTTAATATATTTATTAATATTAATAATTAATTGATTGTTGCAGATATCCAAATGGGGAGGATGTTACTACTTAAAACATCACAAAAGACGTACACACACCCAATGATATTGCTTCAAATTTCCGTCCAAGAAGGGAATATAGACAGCCAATATTGCTGGGAGTAGACACACTCCTGGGAAAATGTCATTAATCTTCAGGAGGATGATTGCGATATGATTCCCAATATAGACGTGGCGTGGCGGCGGCTGGCGGCCCCGGATCGCGGGGGGGCGGGTCCCCCGCCCCCCGGCGATGGGGGTCCGCCAGCCGCCGGGGGGGCGTGGCGTGGCGGCGGCTGGCGGCCCCGGATCGCGGGGGGGCGGGTCCCCCGCCCCCCGGCGATGGGGGTCCGCCAGCGCCGGGGGGGCGTGGCGTGGCGGCGGCTGGCGGCCCCGGATCGCGGGGGGGCGGGTCCCCCGCCCCCCGGCGATGGGGGTCCGCCAGCCGCCGGGGGGGCGTGGCGTGGCGGCGGCTGGCGGCCCCGGATCGCGGGGGGGCGGGTCCCCCGCCCCCCGGCGATGGGGGTCCGCCAGCCGCCGGGGGGGCGTGGCGTGGCGGCGGCTGGCGGCCCCGGATCGCGGGGGGGCGGGTCCCCCGCCCCCCGGCGATGGGGGTCCGCCAGCCGCCGGGGGGGCGTGGCGTGGCGGCGGCTGGCGGCCCCGGATCGCGGGGGGGCGGGTCCCCCGCCCCCGGCGATGGGGGTCCGCCAGCCGCCGGGGGGGCGTGGCGTGGCGGCGGCTGGCGGCCCCGGATCGCGGGGGGGCGGGTCCCCCGCCCCCCGGCGATGGGGGTCCGCCAGCCGCCGGGGGGGCGTGGCGTGGCGGCGGCTGGCGGCCCCGGATCGCGGGGGGGCGGGTCCCCCGCCCCCCGGCGATGGGGGGTCCGCCAGCCGCCGGGGGGGCGTGGCGTGGCGGCGGCTGGCGGCCCCGGATCGCGGGGGGGCGGTCCCCCGCCCCCCGGCGATGGGGGTCCGCCAGCCGCCGGGGGGGCGTGGCGTGGCGGCGGCTGGCGGCCCCGGATCGCGGGGGGGCGGGTCCCCCGCCCCCCGGCGATGGGGGTCCGCCAGCCGCCGGGGGGGCTTGGCGTGGCGGCGGCTGGCGGCCCCGGATCGCGGGGGGGCGGGTCCCCCGCCCCCCGGCGATGGGGGTCCGCCAGCCGCCGGGGGGCGTGGCGTGGCGGCGGCTGGCGGCCCCGGACCCCGCCCCCCGGCGATGGGGGTCCGCCAGCCGCCGGGGGGCGGGGCGTGGCGGCGGCTGGCGGCCCGGATCGCGGGGGGCGGGTCCCCGCCCCCCGGCGATGGGGGTCCGCCAGCCGCCGGGGGGGCGGGGCGTGGCGGCGGCCTGGCGGCCCCGGATCGCGGGGGGGCGGGTCCCCCGCCCCCCGGCGATGGGGGTCCGCCAGCCGCCGGGGGGGGCGGGGCGTGGCGGCGGCTGGCGGCCCCGGATCGCGGGGGGGCGGGTCCCCCGCCCCCCGGCGATGGGGGTCCGCCAGCCGCCGGGGGGGCGGGGCGTGGCGGCGGCTGGCGGCCCCGGATCGCGGGGGGGCGGGTCCCCCGCCCCCCGGCGATGGGGGTCCGCCAGCCGCCGGGGGGGCGGGGCGTGGCGGCGGCTGGCGGCCCCGGACCGCGGGGGGGCGGGTCCCCCGCCCCCCGGCGATGGGGGTCCGCCAGCCGCCGGGGGGGCGGGGCGTGGCGGCGGCTGGCGGCCCCGGATCGCGGGGGGGCGGGTCCCCCGCTCCCCGGCGATGGAGGTCACCAGGCCTGGGGGCCGTGATGTGGCAGCGTCTTGGGGCTCACATGTAGGTGTACACTGCCTGTGGTATTCCGAGTAATAATATCGTTATTAGACATCAATGATCGATTTTAGTAATTCTCAATGGTACTAAGAATAGGATACCTTTGTTAATTTTCATTATTTTAAGTACCTGATGATGCAATCCTACTATTAATTATGAATATTAATGTTAATGAACAATATTATTAGCCCCTAATACTAATCATAATTTCTTACCCGTAATATTTTCTATTGATTTAAGTAACATTCATGGTGGATATCATTATTTGAATATTAATGGTGATATTAATATTAATTACCATTCCAAATCGTTAACATTTTAATCCACCATAAATTTTTACGAACTTTATTGTGATCATTAATATCGATTATTATTACTAATATTTAATATATTTATTAATATTAATAATTAATTGATTGTTGCAGATATCCAAATGGGGAGGATGTTACTACTTAAAACATCACAAAAGACGTACACACACCCAATGATATTGCTTCAAATTTCCGTCCAAGAAGGGAATATAGACAGCCAATATTGCTGGGAGTAGACACACTCCTGGGAAATGTCATTAATCTTCAGGAGGATGATTGCGATATGATTCCCAATATAGACGTGGCGTGGCGGCGGCTGGCGGCCCCGGA
This sequence comes from Rhinopithecus roxellana, assembly GCF_007565055.1. Taxonomy (NCBI): domain Eukaryota; kingdom Metazoa; phylum Chordata; class Mammalia; order Primates; family Cercopithecidae; genus Rhinopithecus; species Rhinopithecus roxellana. The sequence goes on from NW_022143517.1 coordinate 36,044, forward strand.
TCGCGGGGGGGCGGGTCCCCCGCCCCCCGGCGATGGGGGTCCGCCAGCCGCCGGGGGGGCGTGGCGTGGCGGCGGCTGGCGGCCCCGGATCGCGGGGGGGCGGGTCCCCCGCCCCCCGGCGATGGGGGTCCGCCAGCCGCCGGGGGGGCGTGGCGGCGGCGGCTGGCGGCCCCGGATCGCGGGGGGGCGGGTCCCCCGCCCCCCGGCGATGGGGGTCCGCCAGCCGCCGGGGGGGCGTGGCGTGGCGGCGGCTGGCGGCCCCGGATCGCGGGGGGCGGGTCCCCCGCCCCCCGGCGATGGGGGTCCGCCAGCCGCCGGGGGGGCGTGGCGTGGCGGCGGCTGGCGGCCCCGGATCGCGGGGGGGCGGGTCCCCCGCCCCCCGGCGATGGGGGTCCGCCAGCCGCCGGGGGGCGTGGCGTGGCGGCGGCTGGCGGCCCCGGATCGCGGGGGGGCGGGTCCCCCGCCCCCCGGCGATGGGGGTCCGCCAGCCGCCGGGGGGGCGTGGCGTGGCGGCGGCTGGCGGCCCGGATCGCGGGGGGGCGGGTCCCCCGCCCCCCGGCGATGGGGGTCCGCCAGCCGCCGGGGGGCGCGTGGCGTGGCGGCGGCTGGCGGCCCGGATCGCGGGGGGGCGGGTCCCCCGCCCCCGGCGATGGGGTCCGCCAGCCGCCGGGGGCGGCGTGGCGTGGCGGCGGCTGGCGGCCCCGGATCGCGGGGGGGCGGGTCCCCCGCCCCCCGGCGATGGGGGTCCGCCAGCCGACCGGGGGGGGCGTGGCGTGGCGGCGGCTGGCGGCCCCGGATCGCGGGGGGCGGGTCCCCCCCCCCCCCGGCGATGGGGTCCGCCAGCCGCCCGGGGGGGCGTGGCGTGGCGGCGGCTGGCGGCCCCCGGATCGCGGGGGGGGCGGGTCCCCCGCCCCCCGGCGATGGGGGTCCGCCAGCCGCCGGGGGGGCGTGGGCGTGTGCGGGCGGCTGGCGGCCCCGGATCGCGGGGGGGCGGTCCCCCGCCCCCGGCGATGGGGTCCGCCAGCCCGCCGGGGGGGCGTGGCGTGGCGGCGGCTGGCGGCCCCGGATCGCGGGGGGGCGGGTCCCCCGCCCCCCGGCGATGGGGGGTCCGCCAGCCGCCGGGGGGGCGTGGCGTGGCGGCGGCTGGCGGCCCAGGATCGCGGGGGGGCGGGTCCCCCGCCCCCCGGCGATGGGGGTCCGCCAGCCGCCGGGGGGGCGTGGCGTGGCGGCGGCTGGCGGCCCCGGATCGCGGGGGGGCGGGTCCCCCGCCCCCCGGCGATGGGGGTCCGCCAGCCGCCGGGGGGCGTGGCGTGGCGGCGGCTGGCGGCCCCGGATCGCGGGGGGGCGGGTCCCCCGCCCCCCGGCGATGGGGGTCCGCCAGCCGCCGGGGGGCGTGGCGTGGCGGCGGCTGGCGGCCCCGGATCGCGGGGGGCGGGTCCCCCGCCCCCCCGATGGGGGTCCGCCAGCCGCCGGGGGGGCGTGGCGTGGCGGCGGCTGGCGGCCCCGGATCGCGGGGGGGGGGGGGGGGGGGGGGGGGGGGGGGGGGGGGGGGGGGGGGGGGGTCTCCCCCCCCCCCGGCGATGGGGGTCCGCCAGCCGCCGGGGGGGCGTGGCGTGGCGGCGGCTGGCGGCCCCGGATCGCGGGGGGCGGGTCCCCCGCCCCCCGGCGATGGGGGTCCGCCAGCCGCCGGGGGGGCGTGGCGTGGCGGCGGCTGGCGGCCCCGGATCGCGGGGGGCGGGTCCCCCGCCCCCCGGCGATGGGGGTCCGCCAGCCGCCGGGGGGGCGTGGCGTGGCGGCGGCTGGCGGCCCCGGATCGCGGGGGGGCGGGTCCCCCGCCCCCCGGCGATGGGGGTCCGCCAGCCGCCGGGGGGCGTGGCGTGGCGGCGGCTGGCGGCCCCGGATCGCGGGGGGGCGGGTCCCCCGCCCCCCGGCGATGGGGGTCCGCCAGCCGCCGGGGGCGTGGCGTGGCGGCGGCTGGCGGCCCCGGATCGCGGGGGGCGGGTCCCCCGCCCCCCGGCGATGGGGGTCCGCCAGCCGCCGGGGGGGCGTGGCGTGGCGGCGGCTGGCGGCCCCGGATCGCGGGGGGGCGGGTCCCCCGCCCCCCGGCGATGGGGGTCCGCCAGCCGCCGGGGGGCGTGGCGTGGCGGCGGCTGGCGGCCCCGGATCGCGGGGGGCGGGTCCCCCGCCCCCCGGCGATGGGGGTCCGCCAGCCGCCGGGGGGGCGTGGCGTGGCGGCGGCTGGCGGCCCCGGATCGCGGGGGGGCGGGTCCCCCGCCCCCCGGCGATGGGGGTCCGCCAGCCGCCGGGGGGCGTGGCGTGGCGGCGGCTGGCGGCCCCGGATCGCGGGGGGGCGGGTCCCCCGCCCCCCGGCGATGGGGGTCCGCCAGCCGCCGGGGGGGGTGGCGTGGCGGCGGCTGGCGGCCCCGGATCGCGGGGGGGCGGGTCCCCCC
>NW_022143518.1:0-6868 GCF_007565055.1 Rhinopithecus roxellana
TATTTAGACCTATATATCTATTATGGTATATTTTATAGTATATCTAGGAGAGCGAGGAGGGCGAGAGGGAGACCGGAGAGCCGAGGAGGGGCGAGGGGGAGACGAGAGCGAGGAGAGCGAGAGGGAGACCGAGGGAGGAGAGCGAGCGAGAGGGGAGAGCGAGAGAGAGCGAGAGGGGAGACCGAGAGCGAGAGAGAGAGCGGGAGGGGAGAGCGAGAGCGAGGGGAGCGAGAGGGGAGACCGAGAGCGAGAGCGAGAGAGGAGCGAGAGGGAGAGCGAGAAGTAGAGAAGGGGAGACCGAAGATAGGCGGCGAGAGGACAAACGAGAGCGAGGAGAGGGAGAGGGGAGACCGAGGAGCGAGGAGAGCCAGAGAGCGAGGGGGGAGCGAGAGCGAGGAGGGCGAGAGAGAGAGGGGGACCGAGAGCGAGGAGAGCGAGAGGGAGACCGAAAGCGAGAAGAGCGCGAGGGGCGAGAGCGAGAGCTAGAGCGAGAGGGAGAACCGAGAGCGAGGAGATCGAGATATCTATTTTATACCTCTAGTTATTATAACTGTATTTATACCTATATCTCTTATATCCATTATGTCTATATTTTAATACGTCTATTATACCTATTATGTCTATATTTTATACCTATATGTATTGTATCTATTTTGTATATATTTTATACATCTCTCTATTGGAACTATTATGTCTATATTTTATTTTATTTATTATTTTTTATTATTATACTTTAAGTTCTAGGGTACATATGCATAATGTGCAGGTTTGTTACATATGTATACTTATGCCATGTTGGTGTGCTCCACCCATCAACTCGTCAGCCGCCATCAATTCATCATTTATATCATGTATAACTCCCCAGTGCAATCCCTCCCTCATCCCCCCTCCCCCCTCCCCCCTCCCCATCATAGGCCCCAGTGCGTGATGTTCCCCTTCCCGAGTCCAAGTGATCTCATTGTTCAGTTCCCACCTATGAGTGAGAACATGCGGTGTTTGGTTTTCTGTTCTTGTGATAGTTTGCTAAGAATGATGGTTTCCAGCTGCATCCATGTCCCTACAAAGGACGCAAACTCATCCTTTTTGATGGCTGCATAGTATTCCATGGTGTATATGTGCCACATTTTCTTAATCCAGTCTGTCACAGATGGACATTTGGGTTGATTCCAAGTCTTTGCTATTGTGAATAGTGCCGCAATAAACATACGTGTACATGTGTCTTTGTAGTAGAATAATTTATAATCCTTTGGGTATATACCCAGTAGTGGGATGGCTGGGTCATATGGTACATCTAGTTCTAGATCCTTGAGGAATTGCCATACTGTTTTCCATAATGGTTGAACTAGTTTACAATCCCACCAACAGTGTAAAAGTGTTCCTATTTCTCCACATCCTCTCCAACACCTGTTGTTTCCTGACTTCTTAATGATTGCCATTCTAGCTGGTGTGAGATGGTATCTCATTGTGGTTTTGATTTGCATTTCTCTGATGGCCTGTGATGACGAGCATTTTTTCATGTGTCTGTTGGCCGTATGCAGGTCTTCTTTGAGAAATGTCTGTTCATATCCTTTGCCCACTTTTTGATGGGGTTGTTTGTTTTTTTTCTTGTAAATTTGTTTGAGTCCTTTGTAGATTCTGGATATTAGCCCTTTGTCAGATGAGTAAGTTGCAAAAATGTTCTCCCATTCTGTAGGTTGCCTGTTCACTCTGATGGTAGTTTCTTTTGCTGTGCAAAAGCTCTTTAGTTTAATGAGATCCATTTGTCAATTTTGGCTTTTGCTGCCGTTGCTTTTGGTGTTTTAGACATGAAGTCCTTGCCCATGCCTATGTCCTGAATGGTACTACCTAGATTTTCTTCTAGGGTTTTTATGGTATTAGGTCTAACATTTAAGTCTCTAATCCATCTTGAATTAATCTTCGTATAAGGGGTAAGGAAAGGATCCAGTTTCAGCTTTCTACTTATGGCTAGCCAATTTTCCCAGCACCATTTATTAAATAGGGAATCCTTTCCCCATTTCTTGTTTCTCTCAGGTTTGTCAAAGATCAGATGGCTGTAGATGTGCGGTATTATTTCTGAGGACTCTTTTCTGTTCCACTGGTCTATAGCTCTGTTTTTGGTACCAGTACCATGCTGTTTTGGTTACTGTAGCCTTGTAGTATAGTTTGAAGTCAGGTAGCGTGACGCCTCCAGCTTTGTTCTTTTGACTTAGGATTGTCTTGGCAATGCGGGCTCTTTTTTGGTTCCATATGAACTTTAAAGCAGTTTTTTTCCAATTCTGTGAAGAAACTCATTGGTAGCTTGATGGGGATGGCATTGAATCTATAAATAACCTTGGGGAGTATGGCCATTTTCACGATATTGATTCTTCCTATCCATGAGCATGGTATGTTCTGCCATTTGTTTGTGTCCTCTTTGATTTCACTGAGCAGTGGTTTGTAGTTCTCCTTGAAGAGGTCCTTGACATCCCTTGTAAGCTGGATTCCTAGGTATTTTATTCTCTTTGAAGCAATTGTGAATGGAAGTTCATTCCTGATTTGGCTCTCTGCTTGTCTGTTACTGGTGTATAAGAATGCTTGTGATTTTTGCACATTAATTTTGTATCCTGAGACTTTGCTGAAGTTGCTTATCATCTTAAGGAGATTTTGGGCTGAGACGATGGGGTTTTCTAAATATACAATCATGTCATCTGCAAACAGGGACAATTTGACTTCTTCTTTTCCTAACTGGATACCCTTGATTTCTTTCTCTTGCCTGATTGCCCTAGCCAGAACTTCCAACACTATGTTGAATAGGAGTGGTGAGAGAGGGCATCCCTGTCTTGTGCCAGTTTTCAAAGGGAATTTTTCCAGTTTTTGCCCATTCAGTATGATATTAGCTGTGGGTTTGTCATAAATGGCTCTTATTATTTTGAGGTACGTTCCATCAATACCGAATTTATTGAGCGTTTTTAGCATGAAGGGCTGTTGAATTTTGTCAAAAGCCTTTTCTGCATCTATTGAGACAATCATGTGGTTCTTGTCTTTGGTTCTGTTTATATGCTGGATTACGTTTATTGATTTGCGAATGTTGAACCAGCCTTGCATCCCAGGGATGAAGCCCACTTGATCAGTGGTGGATAAGCTTTTTGATGTGCTGCTGAATCCGGTTTGCCAGTATTTTATTGAGAATTTTTGCATCAATGTTCATCAGGGATATTGGTCTAAAATTCTCTTTTTTTGTTGTGTCTCTGCCAGGCTTTGGTATCAGGATGATGTTGGCCTCATAAAATGAGTTAGGGAGGATTCCCTCTTTTTCTATTGATTGGAATAGTTTCAGAAGGAATGGTACCAGCTCCTCCTTGTACCTCTGGTAGAATTCAGCTGTGAATCCATCCGGTCCTGGACTTTTTTTGGTGGGTAGGCTATTAATTGTTGCCTCAATTTCAGAGCCTGCTATTGGTCTATTCAGGGATTCAACTTCTTCCTGGTTTAGCCTTGGGAGAGTGTAAGTGTCCAGGAAATTATCCATTTCTTCTAGATTTTCTAGTTGATTTGCTAGAGGCGTTTATAGTATTCTCTGATGGTAGTTTGTATTTCTGTGGGGTCAGTGGTGATATCCCCTTTATCATTTTTATTGCATGTATTTGATTCCTCTCTCTTTTCTTCTTTATTAGCCTTGCTAGCGGTCTGTCAATTTTGTTGATCTTTTCAAAGAACCAACTCCTGGATTCATTGATTTTTTGGAGGGTTTTTTGTGTCTCTATCTCCTTCAGTTCGGCTCTGATCTAGTTATTTCTTGCCTTCTGCTAGCTTTTGCATGTGTTTGCTCTTGCCTCTCTAGTTCTTTTAATTGTGATGTTAGAGTGTCAACTTTAGATCTTTCCTGCTTTCTCTTGTGGGAATTTAGTGCTATAAATTTCCCTCTACACACTGCTTTAAATGTGTCCCAGAGATTCTGGTATGTTGTATCTTTGTTCTCATTGGTTTCAAAGAACATCTTATTTCCGCTTTCATTTCGTTATGTACCCAAGTAGTCATTCAGGAGCAGGTTGTTCAGTTTCCATGTAGTTGAGCGGTTTTGATTGAGTTTCTTAGTCCTGAGTTCTAGTTTGATTGCACTGTGGTCTGAGAGACAGTTTGTTATAATTTCTGTTCTTTTACATTTGCTGAGGAGTGCTTTACTTCCAATTATGTGGTCAATTTTGGAATAAGTGCGATTGTGGTGCTGAGAAGAATGTATATTCTGTTGATTTGGGGTGGAGAGTTCTATAGATGTCTATTAGGTCGCTTGGTGCAGAGATGAGTTCAATTCCTGGATATCCTTGTTAACTTTCTGTCTCGTTGATCTGTCTAATGTTGACAGCGGAGTGTTGAAGTCTCCCATTATTATTGTATGGGAGTCTAAGTCTCTTTGTAAGTCTCTAAGGACTTGCTTTATGAATCTGGGTGCTCCTGTATTGGGTGCATATATATTTAGGAGAGTTAGCTCTTCCTGTTGAATTGATCCCTTTACCATTATGTAATGGCCTTCTGTGTCTCTTTTGATCTTGGATAGTTTAAAGTCTGTTTTATCAGAGACAAGGATTGCAACCCCTGCTTTTTTTTGTTCTCCATTTGCTTGGTAGATCTTCCTCCATCCCTTTATTTTGAGCCTATGTATGTCTCTGCATGTGAGATGGGTCTCCTGAATACAGCAGACTGATGGGTCTTGACTCTTTATCCAGTTTGCCAGTCTGTGTCTTTTCATTGGAGCATTTAGTCCATTAACATTTAAGGTTAATATTGTTATGTGTGAACTTGATCCTGCCATTATGATATTAACTGGTTATTTTGCTCATTAGTTGATGCAGCTTCTTCCTAGCCTCGATGGTCTTTACATTTTGGCATGTTTTTGCGATGGCTGGTACCGGTTGTTCCTTTCCATGTTTAGGGCTTCCTTCAGGGTCTCTTGTAAGGCAGGCCTGGTGGTGACAAAATCTCTAAGCATTTGCTTATCTGTAAAGGATTTTATTTCTCCTTCACTATGAAACTTAGTTTGGCTGGATATGAAATTCTGGGTTTAAAATTATTTTCTTTAAGAACGTTGAATATTGGCCCCCACTCTCTTCTGGCTTGTAGAGTTTCTGCCGAGAGATCTGCTGTTAGTCTGATGGGCTTCCCTTTGTGGGTAACCGACCTTTCTCTCTGGCTGCCCTTAAGATTTTTTCCTTCATTTCAACTTTGGTGAATCTGGCAATGATGGTCTTGGAGTTGCTCTTCTGGAGGAGTATCTTTGTGGCGTTCTCTGTATTTCCTGAATTTGAATGTTGGCCTGCCCTACTAGGTTGGGGAAGTTCTCCTGGATGATATCCTGAAGAGTGTTTTCCAACTTGGTTCCATTTTCCCCCTCACTTTCAGGCACCCCAATCAGACGTAGATATTGGTCTTTTTACGTAATCCCATACTTCTTGGCAGGCTTTGCTCATTTCTTTTTCTTCTTTTTTTCTTTTGGTTTCTCTTCTCGCTTCATTTCATTCATTTGATCTTCAAATCGCTGATACTCTTTCTTCCAGTTGATCGAGTCGGTTTACTGAAGCTTGTGCATTTGTCACGTATTTCTCGTGTCATGGTTTTCATCTCTGTCATTCGTTTATGATCTTCTCTGCATTTAATTAGTCTAGCTGTCAATTCTTCCACTCTTTTTTCAAGATTTTAGTTTCTTTGCGCGGGGTACGTAATTCCTCCTTTAGCTCTGATAAGTTTGCATGACTGAAGCCTTCTTCTCTCCTCTCGTCCAAGTCATTCTCTGACCAGCTTTGATCCGTTGCTTGCGATGGGCTGCGCTCCTTTGCAGGGGGAGATGCGCTCTTATTTTTTGAATTTCCAGCTTTTCTGCCCTGCCTTCTTCCCCATCTTTGTGGTTTTTATCTGTCTCTGGTCTTTGATGGTAGTGACGTACTGATGGGGTTTTGGTATTAGGTGTCCTTCCTGTTTGGTTAATTTTCCTTCTGACAGTCAGAAAGGACTGTCTGTTGGTCTGTTGGAGATTGCTTGAGGTCCCACTCCAGACCCTGTTTTTGCCTGGGTATTCAGCAGCAAGAGGTTGCCGAAGATAGAAATATTGCTGAACAGCGAGTGTACCTGTCTGATCTTCCTTTGGAAGTTTTCCTCTCAGGGGTTGTACTCCACCCTGTGAGGTGTGGGGTTGTCAGACTGCCCCTAGTGGGGGATTTCTCCCAGCTAGGCTACTCAGGGGTCAGGGACACACCTGAGCAGGCAGTCTGTCGGTTCTCTCAGATGTCAACCTCCGAGTTGGGAGATCCACAGCTCTCCCAAAGCTGTCAGACAGAGTCGTTCGCGTCTTGCCACCGGCCCCCGCTGTTTCCCCTGTTGGTCTTCAGCTGTGCGGCTGTCCCCAGAGGTGGAGTCTACAGAGACAGGCAGGCTTCCTTGAGCTGCTGTGAGCTCCACCCAATTCGAGCTTCCCAGCGGCTTTGTTTACCTACTTAAGCCTCAGCAATGGCGGGCGCCCCTCCCCCAGCCTCGCTGCTGCCTTGCCGATAGATCGCGGCAGACTGCTGTGTTAGCAGTGAGGGAGGCTCCGTGGGCGTGGGACCCTCCCGGCCAGGCGTGGGATATATTCTCCTGGTGTGCCTGTTTGCTTAAAGCGCCGTATTGGGGTGGGAGTTACCCCATTTTCCAGGTGTTGTGTGTCTCAGTTCCCCTGGCTAGGAAAACGGATTCCCTTCCCCCTTGCACTTCCAGGTGAGGCGATGCCTCGCCCTGCTTCAGCTCTCGCTGGTCAGGCTGCAGCAGCTGACCAGCACCGATTGTCCGGCACTCCCTAGTGAGATGACCCCAGTACCTCAGTTGAAAATGCAGAAATCACCGGTCTTCTGTGTCGCTCGCG
>NW_022143519.1:0-1254 GCF_007565055.1 Rhinopithecus roxellana
AGGAAACTGAGAAGGGCTTCCTTGCATCGCTTTGAGGCCTACGCTGATAAAGGAAATTTCATCCGTTCAAAACGTGAAAGAAGCTTTCTGAGAAACTTCTTTCTGATCTGTGAGTTCATCTCCCAGACTTATAACTTAGACTTCAGAAAGCAGTTTGCTAACACTCTTTTCGTGGAATCTGGAAAGTGATATTTGGGAGCCCATAGGGGCCCATGGTGAGAAAGGAAATATCGTCACATAGAGTAAGTAGAGAGAAGCTTTCTGAGAGATTGCTTTCTGATGTGTGACTTCGTCACACAGAGTTCCACCCTTCCCTTCTTGGAACAGTTTGCTAACACTGTTGTCAGGGATTCTGCAAAGGTATATTTGGGAGCTCATTGAGGGCTATGGTGAAAAAGGACATATCCTCACATAATAACTAAAGAGAAGCTTTCTGAGAAACTGCATTGCCATGTGTGAATGCAACTCTCAGAGTTACACGTTTCTCTTCAGTGATCAGTTTGTTAACACAGTTTTCTGGAAATCTGCAATTAGACACTTCATAGCGCAATGAAGCTTACGGTGACAAAGGATATATCCACAGATGAAAACTAGAAAGAAGCTTTCTTAGAAACTGCCTGGTGATGTGTGAATTCATCTCACAGAGTTACACTGATGTTTCGTGGAGCAGTCCATTAACACTGTCTTTGAGGAAACTGAGAAGGGCTTCCTTGCATCGCTTTGAGGCCTACGCTGATAAAGGAAATTTCATCCGTTCAAAACGTGAAAGAAGCTTTCTGAGAAACTTCTTTCTGATCTGTGAGTTCATCTCCCAGACTTATAACTTAGACTTCAGAAAGCAGTTTGCTAACACTCTTTTCGTGGAATCTGGAAAGTGATATTTGGGAGCCCATAGGGGCCCATGGTGAGAAAGGAAATATCGTCACATAAGAAGTAGAGAGAAGCTTTCTGAGAGATTGCTTTCTGATGTGTGACTTCGTCACACAGAGTTCCACCCTTCCCTTCTTGGAACAGTTTGCTAACACTGTTGTCAGGGATTCTGCAAAGGTATATTTGGGAGCTCATTGAGGGCTATGGTGAAAAAGGACATATCCTCACATAATAACTAAAGAGAAGCTTTCTGAGAAACTGCATTGCCATGTGTGAATGCAACTCTCAGAGTTACACGTTTCTCTTCAGTGATCAGTTTGTTAACACAGTTTTCTGGAAATCTGCAATTAGACACTTCATAGCGCAATGAAGCTTACGGTGACA
>NW_022143520.1:0-16661 GCF_007565055.1 Rhinopithecus roxellana
CCTCTCTTCTCTCACTGTCTCTCCCTTTTCTTTTCTTCTTTTTTTCTTTTCTTTTTAGAAGCAGGGTCTGGCTGTGCTGCCCAGGCTGAGTGCAGTGCAGTAGTTATTCACAGGTGTGGTCACGACAGCCTTGAGCTCTTGGACTGAAGAGATCCTCCTGCCTCAGCCTCCCAAGTAGCAGGAACCATAGGCATGTGCCACAACACCTGGCTCCAGTTTTCTGTTTGTGGATGCTGCTGCCTTCATCCATCCCTGATATTAGTATTTTCTATAGTTTCACGTATGCATCTTCCCAATTTTTCATTTTCTTTAGATGATCTCATGAAGTCCCATGACTTCAATTGCTATTTGCATTCAAATTATAGTTACTGCTCAGATCAGAGGGCCTGACCTATAGATTCTGTTGTCTGGTGATCATCTCCATGAGATATCCCAAGTGCAAAAAACTGAATGTGCCTTGTGTCTCTCACCCCTTCCTGACACTCCCATTCACCTGAGCCTCCTGCATTTCCTGCCTCTGTGGATGACATCATCAGCCACCCCGTCACATCTGGGAGTCACTTTCACTCCTTCTCATTCTATAAGAAATCCAGTCTGTCACCAGACCCTTTCCCTGTTACCCCCTAAACACCTCTGAAATCCATCCACTGCTGTGGCCTTAAATCAGGCCTGCATCATTCGTTACTGTCTTGTACTAGACTCCTGTACCACCTTGCAATTTGCTTCCCCATAGTGCAGCCCATTTAATCTTCCTATATAAAGAATCTGGTTATGTCAGTCCCTTGTTTAAAATCCTTCAGTGGCTCCTCATTGCTCCTGGGATAAAAGTCACACTTTGATGTGCGATATACAAAACTCTCCATTGCCCACCTGCCTGTCTTAATCTCTTGCTTTCTCTACAGCCTTTGTGGCCCATTAGCAGTTTCTGAATGTGCCCTGCTGTCTAAGATTCCCTTTCATGCTTTCTTTTCTTTTTAAAAAAATTACACTTTATTACTTATAAATGAAGCCTTAATATAAGAGTAAAAAAGTATAGACCACTTCTCAAATTATAAAGGGAAGAAATCATTATATTCAGGGGCAATATACTTATCTCTATGGTATCTGTTTAAAAAGCTGCAGTAGCAAAGACATGGAATCAGCCTAAATGCCAAGCAATGTTAGATCGGATAAAGAAAATGTGGTGCGTATACACCATGGAATACTACACAACCATGACAAAGAATGAGCTCATGTCCTTTGCAGTAACATGGATGGAGCTGGAGACCATTATTCTAAGCTAACTAACACAGGAACAGAAAACCAAACACTGTGTGTTCTCACTTACAAGTAGGAGCTAAACACTGAGTACATGTGGACACAAAGAAGGGAACAGCAGATGCCAGGTCTACTTGAGGGTGGAGGGTGGGAAGAGAGAGAGGATTGAAAAACTACCTATCAGGTATTATGTTTATTATCTGGGTGATTAAATAATCTATACACCAAACCCCAGTGACACACAATATACCTATATAGCAAACCTGCACATGTACCTCTGAACCTAAAATAAAAGGTCAAAAAAGGGCCAGGTGCGGTGGCTTATGCCTATAATCCCAGCACTTTGGGAGGCCGAGATGGGTAGATCACGAGGTCAGGAGTTTGAGACCAGCCTAGCCAACATGGTGAAACCCCATCTGTCCTAAAAATACAAAAAGTAGCCAGGCACATTGGTGGGCACGTGTAATCCCAGCTACTCTGGAGGCTGAGGCAGGAGAATAGCGTGAACCTGGGAGGCGGCGGTTGCAGTGAGCCGAGATCATGCCACTGCACTCCAGCCTGAGTGACAGAGCGACACCCCGTCTCCAAAAAAAAAAAAAAAAGAAAAGAAAAAAGAAAAGAAACAAAGAAACACTTATTTTATTGATAAATTTAGAGAGTTGCTTTTCAACTCGAATTTGATATTAATAATTTTAAATTAAAATCTGCTATTTAAATATACTTGGACAGATATAGTTTTCAAGTTGATATGCTTTTGCTAAGATAAGAAATTGTCAAAGTAGATGCAAATATAAGAGAAAAATGATTTATTGATAGTTCAGCTATGGAAACTTTTAAATATGTTTCAAACAAGTTAGGTACGTGAAACTACTTTTATAAATGTAAGGTTTTATGAAATCTAATGTATCTCAAGTATGTCTGTTTAAAATTTAGCTCTTGAAATAAGATGTTTTATCAGTATAAAACACACACTGAATTCTGAAGTCTTTGTAAGCCTTCAGAGAATGGAAACTAATCTCATTAGTAATTTTTCCAATACTTACATGTTGAAATGGTAATTTGGGATATAATGGATTGCTATTTATTAAATTCACTCAAGATATCATGTAAGTAACCACTGCTATTAATTAAAATATTACTTTGTCCTGTAAACCTTGTACCTAATGCAGCAGGTAATCATTATTACTTCAGTGTAAGTTGTTCACCATAATTTTCATCCATGCTGGCTGCCTGGTGAGATGCTCTTCTATGGACCAAGCACTGGTGCTTTGCTCTGTGAAGCAGCAAACTTTCATAAGGCAGCCAAAGATGAAAGTGAGCAGGAAAGTGTAATTTTGTACCAGAGCATGGAAATTTGAGGTTGCCAAAATTTTAAATAATGATTTTAAAAGTTATCCAGTTAGCAAAAGTACTTAAACAGGCTGAGTGTGGTAGATCATGCCTGTAATCCCAGCACTTTGGGAGGCCAAGGCGGGGTGGATTGCTTGAGCCCAGGATTTCAAGACCAGCCTGGGCAACATAGCAAGACCTCATCTCTATAAAAACTACAAAAAATTAGCCGGGTGTGGTAGCATGCACCTATAGTTTCCAGCTACTCGGGAGGCTGAGGAGGGAAGATCTTTTGAGCCTGGGAGGCGGAGGTTGCAGTGAGCTGAGATTGTACCACTGCACTATTATTGTTAATAATAGTAATTATTATTGTTATTTAAAATGTACTTATAATATGAAGGTGTCAGATATCTGTAATATTACAATATAATTTCCTAAAAGTTAACTTGAGGATCATTTTGCTTAAGCTTCAGCCATTAAGATGATTAGTTTGACTCGAGGAACAACACATAACAAATGAAAAAAGATTATGCCATACCTCTCTGCTTTTGTTGATTTTAGGTGTCCAATGTATGTGTCTTCAAAGTAGTCTATCATATATTGTATTTCTTTTAGCAAGGTTGCTACGTAAAGTCATAGGAAAGCTAAGAAAAGGAATATTATGCTGCAAAACAAATAAAATGAGAACTCAAAAATAAAATGAGAACTCAAAAATAAAATAAAATGAGAACTCAAAAAATTAAAAAAAAAAAAAACAAACAACTGTACTTGAGTTCAAGAATAGTAATAACCCTGTATCAGATATACTAGGTAACCTGTATACCTACTTCTACCCCAAACCAAAAAAAGTCCTGAAGGGGCCGACAATGTCATTAAACATGCCAAAGAGATAGTCACACGTTAGATCTGTATTCCATATTGAAATCTCCTGAATGTAAGGTGGGAGCTGGAGGGAGCGTCACTGTCTACACAGTTGGCAGAGCACTGCCCTTCCTGTCTTCTACTAGGCTTTGCCTAGATGTCTGAAATGGGACTTGCCCCCTGGGGTTAGGAAAGGACATGTGGGTGCCCACCATGGGAACAAATGCAGGACCTGTTGATGAGGAAAAATATGGAGAGTGTATGTTGAGTAAAACAAGCACCAGCGTCTACCACAGCCCTGATTTGGTGTTCTGTAATGATCAATATTTCACACTGCTTCACCACGGATGGGCTACTTCCTGGTATCTGTGCCGTCTCTCACTGCACAGAATTCTCAGTCTCTATAGCTATGGTTGCCCAAGGTTCAAGCATTTTAAGTACAGCCTCTGTCTTGCACTACCTTATTAGGAATGTTTGGTTGCAAAATACAGAAAATCAAAGAATAGTGGTTTAGACAAATAGGGGCATTTTTTTTTTCTCATATGACACAAAATCTAGAGGTAGGCGGGGGTTCAGGGCTTCATCAGGGCTACGTGGTTTGTGTTGGCTTTTGTCCCCATGGTGACAGCATGGTGGCTGCAGCTCATGTCTGCATGGAAGAGAAGAAGGGTAGGGAAAGGATTCTTCTTACCAGCTCTGCCTCATTTTATTAAGAAACTTGGCCAGGTACAGTGGCTCATGCCTGTAATCCCAGCACTTTGGGAGGCCACAGCTGGTGGATCATGAGGTCAAGAGATTGAGACCATCCTGGCTAACACAGTCTCTACTAAACCCAGTCTCTACTAAAAATACAAAAACTAGCTGGATGTAGTGGCACGTGCCTGTAGTCCCAGCTATTTGGGAGGCTGAGCAGGAGAACTGCTTGAACCCTGGAGGCAGAGATTGCAGTGAGCCGAGATGGCACCACTGCACTCCAGCCTGGTGACAGAGCGAAACTCTGTCACACACACACAAAAAAAAAAGAAACTCAAAACAGATTTTTATTTAGGTTTTATTCGCCAGAACTATGATACAGGCCATCTGTGATTTCAAGAGAGGTCAGGAAAGAGTATATTTAGCAGGGCATCTTAGTAACCTGAACAAAATTGGGGTTACGCTAATGAGGAAGAAAGGAGCAAAGGAAGGTTAATGCACTCAGAGCTAATAGCGCCTCTCATATATTACATCAAATGTGCTTCTCTCACCGTAGCTACTCATCCTATTTACTATTGCTGAAATCCTTTTAGTGTTGCCCTTTTAGCTTGCGAACTTCAATATATTCTAATATTTTTGCAAAGTGCTTCCTGCAGAATGTAGTTTTAATTAGGCTAGCCCTGGCGTTAAACCGGCAAAAGGTATTGGTTGAATTGAGTGTTTTCTGAAAACCACTTAGTTTTTCACTATCAAGTGGTTTAATCAGACATTCATAATATATATGCAAATCTTATTAATATTCTGTTAATCATGGGTGAGACTGGATGGTCAATGATTGATATATGATTGTTAGAATGACTCAATATGCATATGAAGACTTTATAGTTTTTAGTATTATTTATATGACTTTATTTATACATGTAGTATTTATTTTATGCCAGTATTCTTCATAATCATTCAACTTTACAATAAGAATTTGTTGGGAGTCGAACAAGTCATAAACAGTGCAATTTTTGTTCCACTTCAGTTTCAATGACTAATTGGTTTAAACCTACGACTCTGAATTCCTCTTTGTTCGCCATGGATCGTAACACTCACACTGTAGTGTTACTTTCCACTACAACTGTGTGATTTGAGAGGACGTGAACCACATCTGTCTTGTTTACCATCTGCTTCGCAGAGTTCCTGGCTCATAGTAGGTACACAGTAAACATGGGTTGAATAATTTAATTACCAAATGACTCTTAATGATCAGTTACATTTCAGCAGCAGAAGCAGTCCCTAACTGTCCTAGCAGTTTCCTGTGTGCTAGTCAATGTTTTATTTAAGGGGAAAAATTAGACAACGTAAGCTACTTATTAGAATATGTCAGGCTGTATTTGGGTATTTAGGTTTTAACCTAAATATAGGTACAAACATATAGATGCTCTGTGTTTGTTCCTTGTTTTCCTCTGAAACATGTTATGTTTTAGAGTCCAGAGACCAAGAAAGAAAATGACTTAGTGGTTCCAGTTCCTAAGTCTTAGGGAATCACTATGATTGCCCAAACACAGGTCAGGAAGCCTGCCCCTGCTGCAGTCTTCTGTGTCCAGGAGGCTGTGCCGTATGGTCATGTCGTGTTTGTAAACATCAAGCTGGGCTTGAAGCTATGCCTGGAAGAGGCAATTGAGGCAGACGGTTCCATAGGAACTGGCAAGGCCATCTCAGCAGTCTACCTGCGTAACTGCTTCGAGCCTACCTCACTATGTGTAACACATGCACACTCGCAGCATCCTGTCATTTATTTAGAAATCATTGAACACCTGCTGTGGGTCATGGGTCCAGTGTTATACTCTGCTGCTTACTCTCTGAGTGTTCATTATAGTCTCTATGCCTTGGTTCTTTATCTGAAAAATAAGCAAAGGCATAATACTTACTTTGTAGGAGTGTTTTGAGGATTAAATGACATATAATATGTATGTAACCTCAAGTAGTGCCTGGCACATAAGTGTTAATGAAATGTCAGCTGTTACAAGTCCACGGTCCTTTTCAGAATTCTAAATTTTTTTTTTTTTTTTTGAGTCAGAGTCTCTCTCTGTTGCCCAGGCTGAAATGCAAGTAGCATGATCTTGGCTCATTGCAGCCTCAACCTCCCAGGCTCAAATGAGCCTCCCGCTTCAGCCTCCTGAGTAGCTGGGACACGCTATGTGCCACCACACCTGGCTGATTTTTGTATTTTTTTTAGAGCCAGGGTTTCACCATGTTGGCCAGGCTGGTCTCGAACTCCCGACCTCCAATGACCTGACCACTCAATCTCCGAAAGTGCCGAGAGATGACAGACGTGAGCCACCATGCCCTGCCCATAATTCTAAAATTTAAAAGCTATTGAAAACCAAAGTTTCTTCATCCTTGGGCAGAAATTCTCACCCTGATCTGAACTAAATGACTTGCACAGCCTGACCTGAAAGGATGTGAGATGATTTTGAGGCTTTATTTCGCCGTTTAGTGTGACTATTCACCGATTTTGCTGCAGAAATATCAGTGTGGCAGATTGCAGGGTGCTGCCCCAGCCCCACGGGCAATATTACATATTATGATCATTTTCAAGTGAAAAAGTCTAAATTCTAAAAACACATCTAAGCCTAGGTTTCGGATGAGGGTCGTGATGTTGTGTTCCTTCCACCAGTATCCTCATCAGTACGTGCCTCGATGAGTGAATTACAGTCTCTGCCTTGGAGGAACGCACAGCATGGAGTGGATTGATGTCAGTCCAGTGTGACAGACTAGGTCAAAGGCAGCCTCGGTCCAAGGGAACACTCAGGGCAGCCCCCACTCACAGCAGTGTGGGGAAGGGCAGTGGTGCTAAAGCATTGGAGTGGGGATGCCCTGTGGTGGGACTTGAACCCAGCACCCTCCTTAGGTCAGCACTGCACGGGGACCAGGGATTCGGCAGTGAGGAAACCTGGCTCGGTGGCTTGTTCATTGTGGTGGAACACCGAGCATCTGTGGGGGCAGGAGTAAGCACTAAATCATCGCAGATGTGATGAGGGGTGTTGTGGATGCTATGGGAGCCCATAAGAGGGAGCTAGCCTTGTCCTGGGGGGCAGAGGACACCTCCCTGCCCAGGTGACATCTAGGCTGAGACCTGAAGAAGGGATGAGCAGGAGTGAACCAGGTGAGGAGGAAGCTGCAAACCCGTGGAGCAGGGAAAGGAAAAGGACATGCCAAGGTCCCGTAGGCTGGAGAAAGCTAGCCCCTTTCAAAAAGTGAGAGAGAAGCCAGTGTGGCTAGAGGAGAGAGTGAGCAGAGGACGGCAAGAAAAGTGGGTTGATCACAAGCTCAGGGTAGGGTGCCCATTGTCTGGTCTCCTCAGTGAGACAGCTCTTGTGTATGGCAGTTGTCTAGCACTATTATTATTATTTTCTGAGACTGTTGCTCAGACTGGAGTGTAGGTGACATCATCACAGCTCACTGCAGCGTCCACCCTCTCAGTCTCAAGCGATCTTCCCACGTCAGCCTCCTGAGTAGCTGGGATTACAGGTGGGTGCCACCACACTTGGCTAAGTTTTGTATTTTTAGTAGAGACGGGGTTTTGCCATGTTGGCCAGGCTGGTTCCAAACTCCTGGGCTCAAGCAATCTGCCCGCCTCAGCCTCCCAAAGTTCTGGGTTTACAGGTGTGAGCCACTGAGCCCAGCCCCAGCACTATTATTAGTAGCACTCTCTTTCACTCTCATAAATGTCCTGATTTGGACCATTAAAGTATGTGGCCCACCCTTCTTACAGGCCGAGTTAGGGAACTGAGAATTTATCCTTAGGGAAGCGGGAAGCCATTGAAAATTTTAAACAAATGCACATTGTTTAAAAGTTATTTGGCTTGATTTGGGCCGCTTGACCTTGCACAATAAAAAGATCTTTTGTTTTTACTCGGCCCATCATGCTCTCGGTTTCCACGATGACTGGAAAAGATATCAGAACTGGGAAATAAAACTTGAGTGCTGGTCAGCAGAGTGACATTTGCTCCCACAGGACAGCAGAATTATCTGTGAACCTCTGTGTACACATAAAGCTAGAAGTAGAGCCAGTGTCTGATGATCCTGTGAAGTGAAAACATTCTCTTTCCTCAGCTGAACTTCCAGGAGTTCCTGTGTTTGTCTGGAACAATCGTAGGTCTGTCTCAGAAAATTCAGGAAGGGTGGTGGCCTTTCCTTTCCTTTCTTCCTGCGCGTGTGAGCGTGCATACATGTGCGCGTGTGTGTATGTGCGTGTGTGCGTGCTGGCCCATATGCAAGCCCAAGCTCAACTCGCTTTCCTGATTTGACTTTCTTTTCCCAGTTGATTTTCTTTGCTGGTCAGAGCGAGCAGTTGGCAGACACTTATTTATCGGTCTCTTGCTTTCAGCCAAGAAAAGACAGGAGAATTTAGGAAAACCCAAGACTCATGTTTTACATTTTGTGTAGGATGCTTTCATTGCCTCAGAGACACAGATTCGCCCCTTTGGGAATTCCTTTACTCTTAGCTCTTATTTCTGTCCCCCATTTTGAGCTCTCCTGTCTACTGTCGGGTAGGTGGAAAGATGAAAAGCGACTCTGACAGCTGGTAATCCCCTTTAGGCCGCACAGTGGGATGTTGTAGTTAAGGAAGCTTAACGATAAGAAGCAGATTAGTCCTTTGCGATAAGAAGGGATTGGAACTTTTCAAAGCTGCTGCAAAGGCTTCAGCGTGAGCAGGTTGTCTCCAACATGATGGCGTCCCTGAAGATGGGCGGTTGTGGATGGGAGGAGGTTAGCTGAGCTCCTAGGGGATAGGCTGCTTGGGGTCCCATAGGTTGGCTCTTACCTGAGTGAATCATCTGTCTGGTAACCAGGAAATGGCAGATCCAGGGAGGATAGATGATTCATCTCTTAGGGGAAGGACTCACATAAACTCATACATACAACATACACAGTGGTCACAGGCACTCACACATGCACAAACACATATACATGCACACAACATTACAAAGCCAGTTTACTAATTTGTTCTCAAATACTTGCATTCTTTCTCCAAAGACAATCTAGGGTATAATTTAAAAACCTGTTAATAGCTGGAAGTGGTGGTGGCTCACGCCTGTTAATCCCAGCACTTTGGGAGGCTGAGGAGGGAGGCTCGCTTGAGCCCAGGAGTTTGAGATCAGCCTGGGCACATGGCAAAACCCCCATCAATACAAAAAAATACAAAAATTAGCCAGCATGGTGGCGCGCATCTGTAGTTCCCAGCTACTTAGGAGGCTGAGGTGGGAGGGATGACTTGAGCTTGGGAGGACAAGGCTGCACTGAGCCAAAATCGTGCCACTGTATTCAGCCTGAGTGACAGAGTGAGACCTTGTTTCAAAAACAAAACAAAACAAAATCTGTTTATACATTTTATACTGAATAAAATACCCCAATCATCTGCAGGCCAGTGCATGCTCCATCTAGGGTGGACTCCATATGTGCCTGTGGTAGGGTCTCAACAATGACAAACCTAGAAGCTGGAAAAATAAGCCTCTTGGGTGTTCATAAGCCATTTTAGAGTGTCTTTAAAATAGTCTCCCTACGTATACTTACCCACTATAGTAAGATACTGTAAGTGTGTGTTTGTCTTCTGCGAAGCTCATGTTGAAATTTGATACCCAATGTTGGAGGAGGGACCTAATGGGAGGCATTTGGGTCATGGGGGTGGATCCTTGTGAATAGATTAATGCTTTCCCTGGGGGTGGGTGGGAGTGCTTACTTTATTGGTTCTCCTGAAAGCTGGTGGTTTTTTTTTTTTTTTTTTTTTTTGAGACGGAGTCTCGCTGTGTCGCCCAGGCTGGAGTGCAGTGGCGCGGATCTCGGCTCACTGCAAGCTCCGCCTCCCGGGTTCCCGCCATTCTCCCGCCTCAGCCTCCGAGTAGCTGGGACTACAGGCGCCCGCCACCGCGCCCGGCTAGTTTTTTGTGTTTTTAGTAGAGACGGGGTTTCACCGTGTTAGCCAGGAGGGTCTCAATCTCCTGACCTCGTGATCCGCCCGCCTCAGCCTCCAAAAGTGCTGGGATTACAGGCTTGAGCCACCGCGCCCGGCCGAAAGCTGGTTGTTAAGAAGAGTCTGGCCCTTCCCTGTTTCTCTTGCATTCTCTTCATCGCATGATCTTTGCACATACCGGCCCTCCCTTTGCCTTCCACTGTGGGTAGAAGCAGTATGAAGCCCTCACCAGAAGGCAGATGGCTGGTGCCATGTTTCTCATACAGCCTGCAGATCATGAGGCAAATAAACTTCTTTTCCTTATAAATTACCCAGCCTGGTGTTGTATTCCTTATAGCAGCCTGATATGGTTTGGCTGTGTCCCACCAAATCTCATCTTGAAATGTAGCTCCCATAATCCCCACGTGTCATGGGAGGGACCTGGTGGGGAGGTAATTGAATCATGGGGGGAAGTTTTTCCCATGCTATTCTCATGCTAGTGAGTAAGTCTCCATGAGATCTGATGGTTTTATAAAGGGTATTTCTGGGCTGGGCGCGGTGGCTCACGCTTGTAATCCCAGCACTTTGAGAGGCCGAGCTGGGTGGATCATGAGATCAGGAGTTCGAGACCAGCCTGGCCAACGCAGTGAAACCCCATCTCTACTAAAAATACAAAAAATTAACTGGGTGTGGTGGTGGGCACCTGTAATCTCAGCTACTCGGGAGGCTGAGGCAGGAGAATCGCTTGAACATGGGAGGCAGAGATGCAGTGAGCCAAGATGTGCCACTGCACTCCAGTTGTGCCACTGCACTCCAGCCTGGGTGACAGAGCTAGACTCCATCTCACAAAAATATAATAAAAATAAAAATAAGGCCGGGCGCGGTTGCTCAAGCCTGTAATCCCAGCACTTTGGGAGGCCGAGACGGGCGGATCACAAGGTCAGGAGATCGAGACCATCCTGGCTAACCCGGGTGAAACCCCGTCTCTACTAAAAAATATAAAAAACTAGCCGGGCGAGGTGGCGGGCGCTTGTAGTCCCAGCTACTCGGGAGGCTGAGGCAGGAGAATGGCGTAAACCCGGGAGGCGGGAGCTTGCAGTGAGCTGAGATCGGCCACTGCACTCCAGCCTGGGCGACTCAGAGCGAGACTCCGTCTCAAAAAATAAATAAATAAATAAATAAATAAATAAAAATAATAAATAATAAATAATAAAAATAAAAATAAAGGGCATTTCCCCTGCACACACCCTCTTGCCTGCTGCCATGTAAGATGTGACTTGCTCCTCCTTTACCTTCTGCTGTGATTGTGAGGCCTCCCCAGCCATGTGGAACTGTGAGTCCATTAAACGTTTTTCTTTTGTAAATTACCCCATCTCGGGGATGCCTTTATGAGCAGTGTGAGAACAGACTAATACACAGCACAAAATGGAATAAGACATTAAGTTTCTTAACTTGGAATCCCTGGCCATGCATTAGGAGTCCAAGAGCACCATTAATTTGTAAGGATGTATACACATGTGTATTTTTCTGCAGAAGATCCATAGCTTTCTTGAGATGATCACACACACACACACACACACACACACCAAAAAAAAAAAAAAACTGAGACACATGAACATGTAGCTCAGCTAGCTCATAACTTGACACCTTTGAAATAATATTTTAAAATAGTTTTTCAGCATATCCTGAAGAGGGATGACATGGGGAGGAGGAGATGGCACTCAGCTTTTCACTATTGTCCAAAGAAATTCAACTCTGACCCACATGTGTTTGCCATTTAGCATCAGAAAAGTCCTAAAGATACACAGATCTGTTATATGCATCTCTTCTATAGTTTGAAGTGGTTCTTAATCAGAGGAGAAATCGTTCTGTGAAAAACAGAAGTATCCGAGGTGGTTGGGCAAAGCTTGAAAAAATGGGCTTTTAGAGTTGGATTTATTGACCAAAAGCCATATCCTTCAGATGTCTCCAGAATGCATTATTCATAAAAGCATATTATGAATACATCAGTGGCACCTGCAGATGAACAGCATTGTACTTTGTCAGTCAACAGGAAACATACTTTGCATTCTAGGATAAAATGCAAATCATTCATCAGGTGGAGCCCTCCACGCCTCCACTATGGCAGACCTGACACAGCGCAATATAGTGGTGCTTCCCGTTCCCACCCCTCACCCTGTGAGACCTCTGCCTCCTTTCTTGGATACCTTATTTGCCTTTGGACCTTAGAGTCTATCTTGGCTTGAATTGAGCGTTTAATGCCATGTTAATCTGGGGATCTGAGTATCTCTGCTTGCCTTTCACAGGGGAGATGTTGGCAAGCTCCCTACCATTTCCACAGGATCGAGTTTTGTCCTGTTCCTTTTTACAGCATCATTACTCCTGTTTCAATAATGACAGATCTTAGTGATGATGACCTTCATACAAAAATGACACAGGACCGTAACAATTAAGGGTTAGTTGGAACTTAGCTTTAATTTTAAAGCATGTTAGTGTGTCCAAGAATCAGTTTTCCTCTTTTTGTTTAGGAATCTCCAGTGCACAGAAGGTCATGTTTTGGTAGCACACCATGCTGAAAAGTCACATGGAGTTTTGAGTTAACTGTAATTAATCCTTCTAAGTCTTCTTTGTATAGTAATTGTTATTCATGTTTTTCTCAGCACCATCTCCTCACTCCATTTCCACCTCTCCAATATTTTGTAGGCTTTATAGTCTTTTTTTTTTTTAAAGACTTCTCACTCTGTTGCCCAGGCTGGAGTGCAGTGGCATGATCATAGCTCACTGCAACCTCGAATTCCTGGGCTCAAGCAATCCTCCCACCTCAGCCTCCCACATAGTTAGGACTATAGACACAAGCCATCACACTTGGCTGTTATTATTATTATTATTATTTTGTAGGGATAAGGTCTCACCATGTTGCCCAGGCTGGTCTCAAACTCCTGGTCTCAAGTAATACTCCAAAGTCATTTTTATTACATTTCATCTTGTTTAGTCTTATCCTGAGAGCTGATCTAGGGTCAAAATGTTGATGTGTTTAAAAAGTACTTACATAAATATATGGATTATAAAACCAAAATGGGATATATATATATATATATAATATATATATATATATATATATACAGAGAGAGAGAGAGAGAGAGAGAGATGTTTTTTAGGTGGAGTCTCTCTCTGTCACCCAGGCTGGAGTACAGTGGTGCGATTTCAGCTCACTGCAACCTCTGCCTCCCAGGTTCCAGCAATTCTCCTGCCTCAGCCTCCTGAGTAGCTGGGATTACAGGTGCCTGCCACCATGACCAGCTAATTTTTGTATTTTTAGTAGAGACGGAGTTTCACCATGTTGGCCAGGGTGGTCTCAAACTTCTGACCTCAGGTGATCTGCCCTTCTCAGCCTCCCGAAGTTCTGGGATTACAGGCATGAGCCACCGCACCAAGCCAGAGATCACTAACATTTTGAAGTTGGATAGTTCATTCTTTCAACAACTGTTAAGTTGGTAAGTGTATCAGTCACTGTTCTGGGTGAAGCATGAGCAAGACAGATGAGGACTTTTCCCTTGGAGTTTGCTTATGGTCAGGGAGAATAGATGAGATGATCTCAAAGGACAGGAAGTAAGGAAAGGACATTTGAGCTCTCGTGAATGAACCACTATGTGGATTTCTGGAGGGAGAACACTTCAGATGGAGAGAACAACAACGGTAAAGACCCTAAGGTAAGAGCGAGCTTAAATGTCTAAGGAACAGACAGAAAAAGGCTAGTGTAGCAGTGAGGAGAGGACAGCAGAAGACAAGCTGAGAGAGACGCGCAAGCCTGGGCACGTAGGTCTCGGTGGGTCACAGGAAGGAACTGGTTTTTGTGTGTGTTGTGTTTCAGTTTTGTGGTAGGCTGAATGAGGCCCCGCTGTGTCCCATTCCAGAGCCTGTGTGACTATGTTAGCTTACATAGTAAAAGGGACGCTGCGGCTGTGAGTAAGTAGAGGATCCTGACGTGGGGAGACCATCTGGGTGGACCCAATGTGATAACAAAGGTTCTTATAAGAGTAGGGCAGGAGGATCAGAGTCAGAGAAGGTGAGGAAG
Organism: Rhinopithecus roxellana; assembly: GCF_007565055.1. Lineage (NCBI taxonomy): Eukaryota > Metazoa > Chordata > Mammalia > Primates > Cercopithecidae > Rhinopithecus > Rhinopithecus roxellana. The sequence continues at coordinate 14,157 of NW_022143520.1, forward strand.
AGGCTGTGAGCCAAGAAGTGTAGGCAGCCTGTAGCAGGTGAGAGTTTGGATTATCCTCTGAAGCCTCCAGAAGGAAAACAGCCCTGCCAACACCCTGATTTTCGACTTCTGAGCTGCAGAACTGTCAGAGAATAAATGTATGCTGGTCCAAGCTGCTGAATTGAGATCATTTGTTACAGCAGTAGGAAAGTAAACAGGTTTCTAATTCTAAAATGCAGTGGAGACACATTTGGAGGGGGAGCAATGGGATGGTATTTAGTTTTTAACAGAGTTGGTTGTTGAGAGGCAGGAGGGGCAGAGGGAGGCCAGTCAGGAAGCAAAGGCAGTCACCACAGGGGACACGTGACGGAGGCCTGGATTAAGGAGTTGGCAGCAGAATGAAGAGGGATGAACAGATTTTGGATACAGAGCCGATAGGAATTGCCAATGGCTTGGTCGTGGGGATATAGAAAATGGGAAATCAAGGGTGATGCTGAATTTGGGCTTATGCAACTGAGTGCCATTTATTGAAATGGAGGAAGATGGAAAAGGAATAGATTTAGGAGGAAAATTATGCATTCTGTTTGGCCCATGTTGAAACTTGGCATGCCTATTAGATATCGACGTCCATGAATAAGCAGATGCATGTATCAATGGAGGTCTCACAAGAGAGATCGCCCACGTACCCCTCACTTGGACAGTGTTTGTCCTCACACAGGATTTATCCAGTGCCACCGTCACTGACGAACCACCTGGCTGACTAAACTTGATCCACTGCGCCATCTCATTCTTTTGTTCTTATCTTTTGTCTTGGGCTCGTTTTCCATTGCCTGCTCAGTGTGGGCTGAATGAGCAATTAACAGAGTCTAAAATGAGGCCTAGGATGTCTGATAACTAAAGAGTGATGAAGGAAACAATGTAGATTAATTTGTGTCCCAAATGTGTACCGTTATTTAGTGCTTTTTGAGAAAGCTAAATGAATTCTGTGAATTTTAATTGATGTTTAACTTTTAATTGTGTTCATGTGGGGCAGCCAGTTGGAACTATGCCTAATAAGACGGATGAGTATACACACATTTGCATATGGCAGGCCTTCCGAGGGCCAACCAGGGAGAGAGAGGCTTAAAGTAAGAGGAGGAAAACTGCAGGGAAAGGATAATAAGCTAAAACACGTTTATTTTCAGAAAATTTGAAAAATTATCACTTTTCTATTCATCTTAAATAATACAGGTTTACTGTAATATTATTCCTCTCATTGGTGTTTTTCTATTTTTTATCTCTTTTTTTTTAAAAAAAAAGAGGATTATAAGAGAAGCTAGTTTATTTACAGTGGAAGGAATTCTGATTTGCATAAATTCATGGTTCAGATTGTTAGCCAGACCAGCAAACTCTTGTTTATTGAAGATCTATTCTCTGTGAAGCAGTTAGCTAAATGCTCAAGGGGGTGCTACAGTAATTAGGATGCTTTTGGGCCAACTCATTGGCTTAAGCAACAAGGAAATGTATTGTCTCCCCTAAGAAGTGGGGCTGTCTCCGGGCCCAGTATGCCAAGCTGCTGCTCTCCTCAGTGATTCTCATGGCCCAACCCCCTTATGTTTGATGGCTTCATCTGTAGATCAGGAACAAGATGGCTATAGCCATCCTAGCTATCACTTTTAGATTTGGTAACATCCAAAGGGGAAAAAAGGGTTGTCTCTTCCTTATGTGTCTTACATGTGAAGTCATCTCTCCCAGAAGCCCCCGTCAGACTTTTCTCACATCCCTTTCACCAGATTGGATCATATGCCCATTTGTAAGCCATTCACTGGCTGAGGAAGTTGCCACTGTTGACTTAGATCAGCGATAGGCAAACTATAGCTAGCTGCCTGTTTTATAAATAAAGTTTTATTGGCACATCCCACGCCCACTCATTTACATATTGTCTTTTGCATTGCAGTGGCAGAGTTGAGGAATGTGACAGAGACTGGCCCACAAAGCCTAAAATATATACTCTCTGCCACTTTATAAAGCAGGGGCCAATCTTTGGCTTAAACTAATCATTTGGGACATATATGTTGAAAAGGCAAGCACAGTGGCCACTGTTAGATACAAAAGAGGTATAAAATGTGATCTTATTCCTTAAAGAGATTACTGAGGGAAATTTTATGTACGGTAGAGAAGGGGCCTCGCCCTGTTGCCCAGGCTGGAGTGCAGTGGTGCAATAGTAGCCTCACTGTAACCTTGAACTCCTGTGGCCTCAGGTGATCCTCCTGCCTTGGACTCCCAAAGTGCTGGATTACAGCTATGAGCCACCATGCCTGGCCCAGAAACGATATTTTAGTGCATTAAATAGCTACAAATGCTCATTATAGTTTAATGCCCAAATACAAGGTATTCCATACATATTTATAATTGGAAACTATGTAGGAAACAATGTCGATTAATTTGTGTCCCAAATGGGTGCTGTTATTTATTTCATTCTACTACAAAGGAAAAAAAAAACAAGGCAAACCACTCTACCCACTTACCAAGCTACATTTCAAAGAA
>NW_022143521.1:0-2832 GCF_007565055.1 Rhinopithecus roxellana
ATGAACATTACAGTGACAAAGGAAATATCCACAGATGAAAACTAGAAAGAAGCTTTCTTAGAAACTTCTTGGTGATGTGTGAATTCATCTCACAGAGTTACACTTATGTTTCGTGGAGCAGTCCATTAACACTGTCTTTGAGGAATCTGAGAAGGGCTTCTTTGGATCTATTGAGGCCTACGCTGATAAAGGAAATTTCCTCCGTTCAAAACGTGAAAGAGCTTTCTGAGAAACTTCTTTCTGATCTGTGAGTTCATCTCACAGAGTTACAACCTCTGCCTCAAGAAGCAGTTTGCTAACACTCTTTTCGTGGAATCTGCAAAGTGATATTTGGGAGCCTATTGGGGCCCATGGTGATAAAGGAAATATCCTCACATATAACTAACTAAAGAGAAGCTTCTCGAGAAACTGCATTGCCAAGTGTGAATGCAACTCACAGTTACTTCTCTTCAGTGATCAGTTTTTAGCACAGTTTTCTGGAAATCTGCAATTAGATACTTCATAGCGCAATGACATTACAGTGACAAAGGAATATCCACAGATGAAAACTAGAAAGAAGCTTTCTTAGAAACTTCTTGGTGATGTGTGAATTCATCTCACAGAGTTACCACTTATGTTTCGTGGAGCAGTCCATTAACACTGTCTTGAGGAATCTGAGAAGGGCTTTCTTGGATCATATTGAGGCCTACGCTGATAAAGGAAATTTCATCCGTTCAAAACGTGAAAGAAGCTTTCTGGAAACTTCTTTCTGATCTGTGAGTTCATCTCACAGAGTTACAAACCTCTGCCTCAAGAAGCAGTTTGCTAACCTGCTAACACTCTTTCGTGGAATCTGCAAAGTGATATTTGGGAGCCTATTGGGGCCCATGGTTATAAAGGAAATATCCTCACATAATAACTAAAGAGAAGCTTTCTGAGAAACTGCTTTCCAAGTGTGAATGCAACCCACAGAGTTACACGTTTTCTTCAGTGATCAGTTTGTTAGCACAGTTTTCTGGAAATCTGCAATTAGATACTTCATAGCGCAATGAACATTACAGTGACAAAGGAAATATCCACGATGAAAACTAGAAAGAAGCTTTCTTAGAAACTTCTTGGTGATGTGTGAATTCATCTCACAGAGTTACACTTATGTTTCGTGGAGCAGTCCGTTAACACTGTCTTTGAGGATTCTGGAAGGGCTTCTTTAGACCACTTTGAGGCCTACGCTGAAAAGGAAATTTCATCCGTTCAAACGTGAAAGAAGCTTTCTGAGAAACTTCTTTCTGATCTGTGAGTTCATCTCACAGAGTTACAACCTCTTGCCTCAAGAAAGCAGTTTGCTAACACTCTTTCGTGGAATCTGCAAAGTGATATTTGGGAGCCTATTGGGGCCCATGGTGATAAAGGAAAATCCTCACATAATAACTAAAGAGAAGCTTTATGGAAACTGCATTGCCATGTGTGAATGCAACTCACAGAGTTACACGTTTCTCTTCTGTGATCAGTTTGTTAGCACAGTTTTCTGGAATCTGCAATTAGATACTTCATAGCGCAATGAACATTACAGTGACAAAGGAAATATCCACAGATGAAAACTAGAAAGAAGCTTTCTTAGAAACTTCTTGGTGATGTGTGAATTCATCTCACAGAGTTACACTTATGTTTCGTGGAGCAGTCCATTAACACTGTCTTTGAGGAATCTGAGAAGGGCTTCTTTGGATCACATTGAGGCCTACGCTGATAAAGGAAATTTCATCCGTTCAAACCGTGAAAGAAGCTTTCTCAGAAACTTCTTTCTGATCTGTGAGTTCATCTCACAGAGTTACAACCTCTGCCTCAAGAAAGCAGTTTGCTAACACTCTTTTCATGGAATCTGCAAAGTGATATTTGGGAGCCTATTGGGGCCCATGGTGATAAAGGAAATATCCTCACATAATAACTAAAGAGAAGCTTTCTGAGAAACTGCATTGCCATGTGTGAATGCAACTCACAGAGTTACACGTTTCTCTTCAGTGATCAGTTTGTTAGCACAGTTTTCTGGAAATCTGCAATTAGATACTTCATAGCCATGAACATAACACTGAGAATGAATATCCACAGATGAAAACTAGAAAGAAGCTTTCTTAGAAACTTCTTGGTGATGTGTGAATTCATCTCACAGAGTTACACTTATCTTTCGTGGAGCAGTCCGTTAACCACTGTCTTTGAGGATTCTGAGAAGGGCTTCTTTAGACCACTTTGAGGCCTACGCTGATAAAGGAAATTTCATCCGTTCAAACCGTGAAAGAAGCTTTCTGAGAAACTTCTTTCTGATCTGTGAGTTCATCTCACAGAGTTACAACCTCTGCCTCAAGAAGCAGTTTCCTAACACTCTTTTCGTGGAATCTGCAAAGTGATATTTGGGAGCCTATTGGGGCCCATGGTGATAAAGGAAATATCCTCACAATAAACTAAAGAGAAGCTTTCTGAGAAACTGCCATTGCCATGTGTGAATGCAACTCACAGACTTACGCCCAGTGTTCTTTGGAGCCGTTTCTTTGGACGGTTTCCGTGGATTCTGAGAAGTGATATTTCAGATAGCTTTGAAGAATAGAAGGAGAAAGGAATATCCTTCAAGAGAAAGCGGAACCAAGCTTTGTGAGAAATTGCTTTGTGATATGTGAATTCATTTCACAGTGTTCTAACACCCGTTCTCGGGGGAGTTTCCTAGCACTCATTTTGAGGAATCTCAGATGTGATGTCTTGGATATCGTTGAATCGCATGCTGAATAAGGAACTATCCTCAGAGAAACCTGCAGAGAAGGCTTCTCAAAAACTTCTTTGTTGTGGGTGAATTCAGCCCACAGATGT
>NW_022143522.1:0-20205 GCF_007565055.1 Rhinopithecus roxellana
TCTTGGACGGAAATTTGAAGCAATATCATTGGGTGAGTGAACATCTTTTTTGATGTTTGATTAGTAACATCCTCCCCCTGGTGCATATCAGCAACAGTCAATTAATTATTAATATTAGTAAATATATTAAATATTAATACTAATAATCGATATTAATGATCACAATCAACTTGTAAAAAGTTAGGGTGGATTAAAATGTTAACGATTTGGAATGGTAATTAATATTAATATCACCATGAATATTCAAATAATGATATCCGCCATGAATGTTTCTTAAATCAATGCAAAGTGATGCAGGTAAGAAAATTATGATTAGTAATAGGGACAAATATATTGTTCATTAACACTAAATTATAATTAATACTAAGATTGCATAATCAGGTACTTAAAATAATGAAAATTAACAATGGTATCCTATTATTAGTACCATTGAGAATTATTAAAATCGATTATTGATGTGTAATAACTATATTATTACTCAGAATACCACAGGCAGTGTCCACCTACCTGTGGGCCCCAAGAGGATGCCACAACACGGCCCCCACGACTGGGAGCCTCCATCGCCGGGCGGGGGTTCCCGCCCCCCGGCGATCCGGGGCCGCCAGCCGCGCCACGCCCCCCCCATCGGCGGCTGGCGGCCCCACGGGGGGCGGGGACCGCCCCCCCGGGCGGGGCCCCAGCCCCGCCACCCGCCCCCCCGCGATCCGGGGCCGCCAGCCGCCGCCACGCCACGTCTATTTGGAATCATATCCCAATCTTCCTCCTGAAGATTAATTACATCCCAGGTGTGTGTCTACTCCCAGCAATATTGCCTGTCTATATTCCTTTCTTGGACGGAAATTTGAAGCAATATCATTGGGTGAGTGAACATCTTTTGATGTTTAATTAGTAACATCTCCCCCTGGTGATTCAGCAACAATCAATTAATTATTAATATTAGTAAATATATTAAATATTAATACTAATAATCGATATTAATGATCACAATAAACTTCGTAAAAGTTAGGGTGGATTAAAATGTTAACGATTGGAATGGTAATTAATATTAATATCACCATGAATATTCAAATAATGATATCCGCCATGAATGTTTTTAAATCAATGCAAAGTGAGCGGGTAAGAAAATTATGATTAGTAATAGGGACAAATAATATTGTTCATTAACACTAATAATAATTAATACTAAGATTGCATAATCAGGTACTTAAAATAATGAAAATTAACAATGGTATCCTATTATTAGTACCATGAGAATTATTAAAATCGATTATTGATGTGTAAAACTATATTATTACTCAGAATACCACAGGCAGTGTCCACCTACCTGTGGGCCCCAAGAAATGCCACCACGGCCCCCCACGACTGGGAGCCTCCATCGCCGGGCGGCGGGGTGCCCGCCCCCGCGATCCGGGCCGCCAGCCGCGCCACGCCACCCCCGCCGGCGGCTGGCGGACCCCCATCGCCGGGGGCGGGGGACCCGCCCCCCGCGATCCGGGGCCGCCAGCCGCCGCCACGCCACGCCCCCCCGGCGGCTGGCGGACCCCATCGCCGGGGGGCGGGGGACCCGCCCCCCGCGATCCGGGGCCGCCAGCCGCCGCCACGCCACGCCCCCCCGGCGGCTGGCGGACCCCATCGCCGGGGGGCGGGGGACCCGCCCCCCCGCGATCCGGGGCCGCCAGCCGCCGCCACGCACGCCCCCCGGCGGCTGGCGGACCCCATCGCCGGGGGGCGGGGGACCCGCCCCCCCGCGATCCGGGGCCGCCAGCCGCCGCCACGCCACGCCCCCCCGGCGGCTGGCGGACCCCCATCGGGGGGGCGGGGGACCCGCCCCCCCGCGATCCGGGGCCGCCAGCCGCCGCCACGCCACGCCCCCCCGGCGGCTGGCGGACCCCCATCGCCGGGGGGCGGGGGACCCGCCCCCCCGCGATCCGGGGCCGCCAGCCGCCGCCACGCCACGCCCCCCCGGCGGCTGGCGGACCCCATCGCCGGGGGGCGGGGGACCCCCCCCCCGCGATCCGGGGCCGCCAGCCGCCGCCACGCCACGCCCCCCGGCGGCTGGCGGACCCCCATCGCCGGGGGCGGGGGACCCGCCCCCCGTTATCCGGGGCCCCCAGCCGTAGCCACGCCACGCCACGCCCCGCGGCGGCTGGCGGACCCCCATCGCCGGGGGGGGGACCCGCCCCCCGCGATCCGGGGCCGCCAGCCGCCGCCACGCCACGTCTATATTGAGAATCATCTCGCAATCTTCCTCCTGAAGATTAATTACATTATCCCAGGTGTGTGTCTACTCCCAGCTATATTGCCTGTCTATGTTCCCTTCTTGGACGGAAATTTGAAGCAATATCATTGGGTGAGTGAACATCTTTTTTGATGTTTGAATTAGTAACATCCTCCCCCTGGTGCATATCAGCAACAGTCAATTAATTATTAATATTAGTAAATATATTAAATATTATACTAATAATCGATATTAATGATCACAATCAACTTCGTAAAAGTTAGGGTGGATTAAAATGTTAACGATTTGGAATGGAATTAATATTAATATCACCATGAATATTCAAATAATGATATCCGCCATGAATGTTTCTTAAATCAATGCAAAGTGATGCAGGTAAGAAAATTATGATTAGTAATAGGACAAATAATATTGTTCATTAACACTAATATTAATAATTAATACTAAGATTGTTAATCAGGTACTTAAAATAATGAAAATTAACAATGGAATCCTATTATTAGTACCATTGAGAATTATTAAAATCGATTATTGATGTGTAATAACTATATTATTACTCAGAATACCACAGGCAGTGTCCACCTACCTGTGGGCCCCAAGAGGATGCACAACACGGCCCCCACGACTGGGAGCCTCCATCGCCGGGCGGCGGGTTCCCGCCCCCCGGCGATCCGGGGCCGCCAGCCGCCACGCCACCCCCCATCGGCGTGGCGGACCCCCCGCGGCGGCGGGGACCCGCCCCCCGGGCGGGGCGAGCCCCCGCCATCCCCGCCCCCCCGCGATCCGGGGCGCCAGCCGCCGCCATGCCACGTCTATTTGGATCATATCCCAATCTTCCTCCTGAAGATTAATTACATCCAGGTGTGTGTCTACTCCCAGCAATATTGCCTGTCTATATTCCCTTCTTGGACGGAAATTTGAAGCAATATCATTGGGTGAGTGAACATCTTTTGTGTGTTTTAAGTAGTAACATCTCCCCCTGGTGATCAGCAACAATCAATTAATTATTAATATTAGTAAATATATTAAATATTAATACTAATAATCGATTAATGATCACAATAAAGTTCGTAAAAAGTTAGGGTGGATTAAAATGTTAACGATTGGATGGTAATTAATATTAATATCACCATGAATATTCAAATAATGATATCCGCCATGAATGTTATTTAATCAATGCAAAGTGAGCGGGTAAGAAAATTATGATTAGTAATATGGACTAATAATATGTTCTTAACACTAATAATAATTAATACTAAGATTGCATAATCAGGTACTTAAAATAATGAAAATTAACAATGGTATCCAATTATTAGTACCATGAGAATATTAAAATCGATTATTGATGTGTAAAAACTATATTATTATCAGAATACCACAGGCAGTGTCCATCTACCGTGGGCCCCAAGACAATGCCACACACGGCTCCCACGACTGGGAGCCCCATCGCGGGCGGCGGGGTGCCGCCCCGACGATGCGTGGGCCAGCCGCCGCCGCCCAGCGGCTGGCGCCATCGCCGGGGGACCGCGCGCAGGCCGCCACGCCCACGCCACGCCCCCCGGCGGCTGGCGGACCCCCATCGCCGGGGGCGGGGGACCCGCCCCCCGCGATCCGGGGCCGCCAGCGCCGCCACGCCACCCCGACGGCGGCTGGCGGACCCCCATCGGGGGGCGGGGGACCCGCCCCCCCGCGATCGGGGCCGCCAGCCGCCGCCACGCCACGCCCCCCGCGGCTGGCGGACCCCATCGCCGGGGGGGGGGGACCCGCCCCCCGCGATCGGGGCCGCCAGCCGCCGCCACGCCACGCCCCCCGGCGGCTGGCGGACCCCCATCGGGGGGGGGGACCCGCCCCCCCGCGATCCGGGGCCGCCAGCCGCGCCACGCCACGCCCCCCGGCGGCTGGCGGACCCCCATCGGGGGGGGGGGACCCGCCCCCCCGCGATCCGGGGCCGCCAGCCGCCGCCACGCCACGCCCCCCGGCGGCTGGCGGACCCCCATCGCCGGGGGCGGGGGACCCGCCCCCCGCGATCCGGGGCCGCCAGCCGCCGCCACGCCACGCCCCCCGGCGGCTGGCGGACCCCCATCGCCGGGGGGCGGGGGACCCGCCCCCCGCGATCCGGGGCCGCCAGCCGCCGCCACGCCACGCCCCCCGGCGGCTGGCGGACCCCCATCGCCGGGGGGCGGGGGACCCGCCCCCCCGCGATCCGGGGCCGCCAGCCGCCGCCACGCCACGCCCCCCGGCGGCTGGCGGACCCCCATCGCCGGGGGGCGGGGGACCCGCCCCCCGCGATCCGGGGCCGCCAGCCGCCGCCACGCCACGCCCCCCGGCGGCTGGCGGACCCCCATCGCCGGGGGCGGGGGACCCGCCCCCCGCGATCCGGGGCCGCCAGCCGCCGCCACGCCACGCCCCCGGCGGCTGGCGGACCCCCATCGCCGGGGGGCGGGGGACCCGCCCCCCCGCGATCCGGGGCCGCCAGCCGCCGCCACGCCACGCCCCCCGGCGGCTGGCGGACCCCCATCGCCGGGGGGCGGGGGACCCGCCCCCCCGCGATCCGGGGCCGCCAGCCGCCGCCACGCCGCCACCCCCCCCGGCGGCTGGCGGACCCCCATCGCCGGGGGGCGGGGGACCCGCCCCCCCGCGATCCGGGGCCGCCACGCCGCCACGCCACGCCCCCCGGCGGCTGGCGGACCCCCATCGCCGGGGGGCGGGGGACCCGCCCCCCCGCGATCCGGGGCCGCCAGCCGCCGCCACGCCACGTCTATATTGAGAATCATATCCCAATCTTCCTCCAGAAGATTAATTACATTATCCCAGGTGTGTGTCTACTCCCAGCAATATTGCCTGTCTATATTCCTTTCTTGGACGGAAATTTGAAGCAATATCATTGGGTGAGTGAACATCTTTTTTGATGTTTGAATTAGTAACATCCTCCCCCTGGTGCATATCAGCAACAGTCAATTAATTATTAATATTAGTAAATATATTAAATATTAGTACTAATAATCGATATTAATGATCACAATCAACTTCGTAAAAAGTTAGGGTGGATTAAAATGTTAACGATTTGGAATGGGAATTAATATTAATATCACCATGAATATTCAAATAATGATATCCGCCATGAATGTTTCTTAAATCAATGCAAAGTGATGCAGGTAAGAAAATTATGATTAGTAATACGGACAAATAGTATTGTTCATTAACACTAATATTAATAATTAATACTAAGATTGCATAATCAGGTACTTAAAATAATGAAAATTAACAATGGTATCCTATTATTAGTACCATTGAGAATTATTAAAATCGATTATTGATGTGTAATAACTATATTATTACTCAGAATACCACAGGCAGTGTCCACCTACCTGTGGGCCCCAAGAGGATGGCACAACACGGCCCCCACGACTGGGAGCCTCCATCGCCGGGCGGGGCGGTGTACCCGCCCCCCGGCGATCCGGGGCCGGCAGCCGCGGCCACGCCACCCCCCATCGGCGGCTGGCGGACCCCCATCGCCGGGGGGCGGGGGACCCGCCCCCCGGAATGCGGGGCCGCCAGCCCCCGCCATCCCCCGCCCCCCCGCGATCCGGGACCGCCAGCCGCCGCCACACCACGCCCCCGGGCGGCTGGCGGACCCCCATCGCCGGGGGGCGGGGGACCCGCCCCCCCGCGATCCGGGGCGCCAGCCGCCGCCATGCCACGTCTATTTTGGGAATCATATCCCAATCTTCCTCCTGAAGATTAATTACATCATCCCAGGTGTGTGTCTACTCCCAGCAATATTGCCTGTCTATATTCCCTTCTTGGACGGAAATTTGAAGCAATATCATTGGGTGAGTGAACATCTTTTGTGATGTTTTAAGTAGTAACATCCTCCCCCTGGTGGATATCAGCAACAATCAATTAATTATTAATATTAGTAAATATATTAAATATTAATATTAATAATCGACATTAATGATCACAATAAAGTTCGTAAAAAGTTAGGGTGGATTAAAATGTTAACGATTGGGAGTGGTAATTAATATTAATATCACCATGAATATTCAAATAATGATATCCGCCATGAATGTTATTTAAATCAATGCAAAGTGAAGCGGGTAAGAAAATTATGATTAGTAATATGGACTAATAATATTGTTCATTAACACTAATAATAATTAATACTAAGATTGCATAATCAGGTCCTTAAAATAATGAAAATTAACAATGGTATCCTATTATTAGTACCATTGAGAATTATTAAAATCGATTATTGATGTGTAAAAACTATATTATTACTCAGAATACCACAGGCAGTGTCCACCTACCTGAGGGCCCCAAGACAATGCCACATCACGGCTCCCACGACTGGGAGCCTCCATCGCCGGGCGGCGGGGTGCCCGCCCCCCGACGATGCGTGGCCGCCAGCCGCCGCCACGCCACCCCCCGCCGGCGGCTGGCGGACCCCCATCGCCGGGGGGCGGGGGACCCGCCCCCCGCGATCCGGGGGCCGCCGCCGCCACGCCACCCCCCGGCGGCTGGCGGACCCCCATCGCCGGGGGGCGGGGGACCCGCCCCCCGCGATCCGGGGCCGCCAGCCGCCGCCACGCCACCCCCCCCGGCGGCTGGCGGACCCCCATCGCCGGGGGGCGGGGGACCCGCCCCCCCGCGATCCGGGGCCGCCAGCCGCCGCCACGCCACGCCCCCCCGGCGGCTGGCGGACCCCCATCGCCGGGGGGCGGGGGACCCGCCCCCCCGCGATCCGGGGCCGCCAGCCGCCGCCACGCCACGCCCCCCCGGCGGCTGGCGGACCCCCATCGCCGGGGGGCGGGGGACCCGCCCCCCGCGATCCGGGGCCGCCAGCCGCCGCCACGCCACGCCCCCCCGGCGGCTGGCGGACCCCCATCGCCGGGGGGCGGGGGACCCGCCCCCCCGCGATCCGGGGCCGCCAGCCGGCACGCCACGCCACGGCGGCTGGCGGACCCCCATCGGGGGGGCGGGGGACCCGCCCCCCGCGATCCGGGGCCGCCAGCCGGCCACGCCACGCCCCCCGGCGGCTGGCGGACCCCCATCGCCGGGGGGCGGGGGACCCGCCCCCCCGCGATCCGGGGCCGCCAGCCGCCGCCACGCCACGCCCCCCGGCGGCTGGCGGACCCCCATCGCCGGGGGGCGGGGGACCCGCCCCCCCGCGATCCGGGGCCGCCAGCCGCCGCCACGCCCCCCCGGCGGCTGGCGGACCCCCATCGCCGGGGGGCGGGGGACCCGCCCCCCCGCGATCCGGGGCCGCCAGCCGCCGCCACGCCACGCCCCCCCGGCGGCTGGCGGACCCCCATCGCCGGGGGGCGGGGGACCCGCCCCCCCGCGATCCGGGGCCGCCAGCCGCCGCCACGCCACGCCCCCCCGGCGGCTGGCGGACCCCCATCGCCGGGGGGCGGGGGACCCGCCCCCCCGCGATCCGGGGCCGCCAGCCGCCGCCACGCCACGTCTATATTGAGAATCATATCCCAATCTTCCTCCAGAAGATTAATTACATTATCCCAGGTGTGTGTCTACTCCCAGCAATATTGCCTGTCTATATTCCTTTCTTGGACGGAAATTTGAAGCAATATCATTGGGTGAGTGAACATCTTTTTTGATGTTTGAATTAGTAACATCCTCCCCCTGGTGCATATCAGCAACAGTCAATTAATTATTAATATTAGTAAATATATTAAATATTAGTACTAATAATCGATATTAATGATCACAATCAACTTCGTAAAAAGTTAGGGTGGATTAAAATGTTAACGATTTGGAATGGGAATTAATATTAATATCACCATGAATATTCAAATAATGATATCCGCCATGAATGTTTCTTAAATCAATGCAAAGTGATGCAGGTAAGAAAATTATGATTAGTAATACGGACAAATAGTATTGTTCATTAACACTAATATTAATAATTAATACTAAGATTGCATAATCAGGTACTTAAAATAATGAAAATTAACAATGGTATCCTATTATTAGTACCATTGAGAATTATTAAAATCGATTATTGATGTGTAATAACTATATTATTACTCAGAATACCACAGGCAGTGTCCACCTACCTGTGGGCCCCAAGAGGATGGCACAACACGGCCCCCACGACTGGGAGCCTCCATCGCCGGGCGGCGGTGTACCCGCCCCCCGGCGATCCGGGGCCGGCAGCCGCGGCCACGCCACCCCCCATCGGCGGCTGGCGGACCCCCATCGCCGGGGGGCGGGGGACCCGCCCCCCCGGAATGCGGGGCCGCCAGCCCCCGCCATCCCCCGCCCCCCGCGATCCGGGACCGCCAGCCGCCGCCACACCACGCCCCCGGGCGGCTGGCGGACCCCCATCGCCGGGGGGCGGGGGACCCGCCCCCCCGCGATCCGGGGCGCCAGCCGCCGCCATGCCACGTCTATTTTGGGAATCATATCCCAATCTTCCTCCTGAAGATTAATTACATCATCCCAGGTGTGTGTCTACTCCCAGCAATATTGCCTGTCTATATTCCCTTCTTGGACGGAAATTTGAAGCAATATCATTGGGTGAGTGAACATCTTTTGTGATGTTTTAAGTAGTAACATCCTCCCCCTGGTGGATATCAGCAACAATCAATTAATTATTAATATTAGTAAATATATTAAATATTAATATTAATAATCGACATTAATGATCACAATAAAGTTCGTAAAAAGTTAGGGTGGATTAAAATGTTAACGATTGGGAGTGGTAATTAATATTAATATCACCATGAATATTCAAATAATGATATCCGCCATGAATGTTATTTAAATCAATGCAAAGTGAAGCGGGTAAGAAAATTATGATTAGTAATATGGACTAATAATATTGTTCATTAACACTAATAATAATTAATACTAAGATTGCATAATCAGGTCCTTAAAATAATGAAAATTAACAATGGTATCCTATTATTAGTACCATTGAGAATTATTATTAAATCGATTATTGATGTGTAAAAACTATATTATTACTCAGAATACCACAGGCAGTGTCCACCTACCTGAGGGCCCCAAGACAATGCCACATCACGGCTCCCACGACTGGGAGCCTCCATCGCCGGGCGGGGGGCCCGCCCCCGCGATGCGGGGCCGCCAGCCGCCGCCACGCCACCCCCCGCGGCGGCTGGCGGACCCCCATCGCCGGGGGCGGGGGACCCGCCCCCCGCGATCCGGGGCCGCCAGCCGCCGCCACGCCACGCCCCCCGGCGGCTGGCGGACCCCCATCGCCGGGGGGCGGGGGACCCGCCCCCCCGCGATCCGGGGCCGCCAGCCGCCGCCACGCCACGCCCCCCGGCGGCTGGCGGACCCCCATCGCCGGGGGGCGGGGGACCCGCCCCCCCGCGATCCGGGGCCGCCAGCCGCCGCCACGCCACGCCCCCCCGGCGGCTGGCGGACCCCCATCGCCGGGGGCGGGGGACCCGCCCCCCCGCGATCCGGGGCCGCCAGCCGCCGCCACGCCACGCCCCCCCGGCGGCTGGCGGACCCCCATCGCCGGGGGGCGGGGGACCCGCCCCCCCGCGATCCGGGGCCGCCAGCCGCCGCCACGCCACGCCCCCCCGGCGGCTGGCGGACCCCCATCGCCGGGGGCGGGGGACCCGCCCCCCCGCGATCCGGGGCCGCCAGCCGCCGCCACGCCACGCCCCCCCGGCGGCTGGCGGACCCCCATCGCCGGGGGGCGGGGGACCCGCCCCCCGCGATCCGGGGCCGCCACGCCACGCCCCCCGGCGGCTGGCGGACCCCCATCGCCGGGGGGCGGGGGACCCGCCCCCCGCGATCCGGGGCCGCCAGCCGCCGCACGCCACGCCCCCCGGCGGCTGGCGGACCCCCATCGCCGGGGGGCGGGGGACCCGCCCCCCGCGATCCGGGGCCGCCAGCCGCCGCCACGCCACGCCCCCCCGGCGGCTGGCGGACCCCCATCGCCGGGGGGGGGGACCCGCCCCCCGCGATCCGGGGCCGCCAGCCGCCGCCACGCCACGCCCCCCCGGCGGCTGGCGGACCCCCATCGCCGGGGGGCGGGGGACCCGCCCCCCCGCGATCCGGGGCCGCCAGCCGCCGCCACGCCACGCCCCCCGGCGGCTGGCGGACCCCCATCGCCGGGGGCGGGGGACCCGCCCCCCGCGATCCGGGGCCGCCAGCCGCCGCCACGCCACGTCTATATGAGAATCATATCCCAATCTTCCTCCAGAAGATTAATTACATTATCCCAGGTGTGTGTCTACTCCCAGCAATATTGCCTGTCTATTCCTTCTTGGACGGAAATTTGAAGCAATATCATTGGGTGAGTGAACATCTTTTTTGATGTTTGAATTAGTAACATCCTCCCCCTGGTGCATATCAGCAACAGTCAATTAATTATTAATATTAGTAAATATATTAAATATTAGTACTAATAATCGATATTAATGATCACAATCAACTTCGTAAAAAGTTAGGGTGGATTAAAATGTTAACGATTTGGAATGGGAATTAATATTAATATCACCATGAATATTCAAATAATGATATCCGCCATGAATGTTTCTTAAATCAATGCAAAGTGATGCAGGTAAGAAAATTATGATTAGTAATACGGACAATAGTATTGTTCATTAACACTAATATTAATAATTAATACTAAGATTGCATAATCAGGTACTTAAAATAATGAAAATTAACAATGGTATCCTATTATTAGTACCATTGAGAATTATTAAAATCGATTATTGATGTGTAATAACTATATTATTACTCAGAATACCACAGGCAGTGTCCACCTACCTGTGGGCCCCAAGAGGATGGCACAACACGGCCCCCACGACTGGGAGCCTCCATCGCGGGCGGCGGTTGTACCCGCCCCCCGGCGATCCGGGGCCGGCAGCGCGGCACGCCACCCCCCATCGGCGGCTGGCGGACCCCCATCGCGGGGGGCGGGGGACCCGCCCCCCCGGAATGCGGGGCCGCCAGCCCCCGCCATCCCCCGCCCCCCCGCGATCCGGGACCGCCAGCGCCCGCCACACCACGCCCCCGGGCGGCTGGCGGACCCCCAATCGCGGGGGCGGGGCGACCCGCCCCCCCGCGATCCGGGCGCCAGCCGCCGCCCTGCCACGTCTATTTTGGGAATCATATCCAATCTTCCCTCCTGAAGATTAATTACATCATCCCAGTGTGTGTGTCTACTCCCAGCAATATTGCCTGTCTATATTCCCTTCTTGGACGGAAATCTTGAAGCAATATCATTGGGTGACGGTGAACATCTTTTGTGATGTTTTCATGTAGTAACATCCTCCCCCTGGTGGATATCAGCAACAATCAATTAATTATTAATATTAGTAAATATATTAAATATTAATATTAATAATCGACATATATGATCACAATAAAGTTCGTAAAAAGTTAGGGTGGATTAAAATGTTTAACGATTGGGAGTTGGTAATTAATATTAATATCACCATGAATATTCAAATAATGATATCCGCATGAATGTTATTTAAATCAATGCAAAGTGAAGCGGGTAAGAAAATTATGATTAGTAATATGGACTAATAATATTGTTCATAACACTAATAATAATAATACTAAGATTGCATAATCAGGTCCTTAAATAATGAAAATTAACAATGGTATCCTATTATTAGTACCATTGAGAATTATTAAAATCGATTATTGATGTGTAAAAACTATATTATTACTCAGAATACCACAGGCAGTGTCCACCTACCTGAGGGCCCCAAGACAATGCCACATCACGGCTCCCACGACTGGGAGCCTCCATCGCCGGGCGGCGGGGTGCCCGCCCCCCGACGATGCGCCGCCAGCCGCCCCCCCCCCCCCCCTCCCCCATCCCCACCCCCCCGCGATGGCCGCCAGCCGCCGCCACGCCACCCCCCCCGGCGGCTGGCGGACCCCCATCGCCGGGGGGGGGGGACCCGCCCCCCGCGATCCGGGGCCGCCAGCCGCCGCCACGCCACGCCCCCCCGGCGGCTGGCGGACCCCCATCGCCGGGGGGCGGGGGACCCGCCCCCCGCGATCCGGGGCCGCCAGCCGCCGCCACGCCACGCCCCCCGGCGGCTGGCGGACCCCCATCGCCGGGGGGCGGGGGACCCGCCCCGCGATCCGGGGCCGCCAGCCGCCGCCACGCCACGCCCCCCCGGCGGCTGGCGGACCCCCATCGCCGGGGGCGGGGGACCCGCCCCCCCGCGATCCGGGGCCGCCAGCCGCCGCCACGCCACGCCCCCCGGCGGCGGACCCCCATCGCCGGGGGGCGGGGGACCCGCCCCCCGCGATCCGGGGCCGCCAGCCGCCGCCACGCCACGCCCCCCGGCGGCTGGCGGACCCCCATCGCCGGGGGGCGGGGGACCCGCCCCCCCGCGATCCGGGGCCGCCAGCCGCCGCCACGCCACGCCCCCCCGGCGGCTGGCGGACCCCCATCGCCGGGGGCGGGGGACCCGCCCCCCGCGATCCGGGGCCGCCAGCCGCCGCCACGCCACGCCCCCCGGCGGCTGGCGGACCCCCATCGCCGGGGGGCGGGGGACCCGCCCCCCCGCGATCCGGGGCCGCCAGCCGCCGCCACGCCACGCCCCCCCGGCGGCTGGCGGACCCCCATCGCCGGGGGGCGGGGGACCCGCCCCCCCGCGATCCGGGGCCGCCAGCCGCCGCCACGCCACGCCCCCCCGGCGGCTGGCGGACCCCCATCGCCGGGGGGCGGGGGACCCGCCCCCCCGCGATCCGGGGCCGCCAGCCGCCGCCACGCCACGCCCCCCCGGCGGCTGGCGGACCCCCATCGCCGGGGGGCGGGGGACCCGCCCCCCCGCGATCCGGGGCCGCCAGCCGCCGCCACGCCACGCCCCCCCGGCGGCTGGCGGACCCCCATCGCCGGGGGCGGGGGACCCGCCCCCCCGCGATCCGGGGCCGCCAGCCGCCGCCACGCCACGTCTATATTGAGAATCATATCCCAATCTTCCTCCAGAAGATTAATTACATTATCCCAGGTGTGTGTCTACTCCCAGCAATATTGCCTGTCTATATTCCTTTCTTGGACGGAAATTTGAAGCAATATCATTGGGTGAGTGAACATCTTTTTGATGTTTGAATTAGTAACATCCTCCCCCTGGTGCATATCAGCAACAGTCAATTAATTATTAATATTAGTAAATATATTAAATATTAGTACTAATAATCGATATTAATGATCACAATCAACTTCGTAAAAAGTTAGGGTGGATTAAAATGTTAACGATTTGGAATGGGAATTAATATTAATATCACCATGAATATTCAAATAATGATATCCGCCATGAATGTTTCTTAAATCAATGCAAAGTGATGCAGGTAAGAAAATTATGATTAGTAATACGGACAAATAGTATTGTTCATTAACACTAATATTAATAATTAATACTAAGATTGCATAATCAGGTACTTAAAATAATGAAAATTAACAATGGTATCCTATTATTAGTACCATTGAGAATTATTAAAATCGATTATTGATGTGTAATAACTATATTATTACTCAGAATACCACAGGCAGTGTCCACCTACCTGTGGGCCCCAAGAGGATGGCACAACACGGCCCCCACGACTGGGAGCCTCCATCGCCGGGCGGCGGTGTACCCGCCCCCCGGCGATCCGGGGCCGGCAGCCGCGGCCACGCCACCCCCCATCGGCGGCTGGCGGACCCCCATCGCCGGGGGGCGGGGGACCCGCCCCCCCGGAATGCGGGGCCGCCAGCCCCCGCCATCCCCCGCCCCCCCGCGATCCGGGACCGCCAGCCGCCGCCACACCACGCCCCCCGGCGGCTGGCGGACCCCCATCGCCGGGGGGGGGGGACCCGCCCCCCCGCGATCCCCGGCCCCCCGCCGCCGCCACGCCCCGCCGCCGCCATGCCACGTCTATTTTGGGAATCATATCCCAATCTTCCTCCTGAAGATTAATTACATCATCCCAGGTGTGTGTCTACTCCCAGCAATATTGCCTGTCTATATTCCCTTCTTGGACGGAAATTTGAAGCAATATCATTGGGTGAGTGAACATCTTTTGTGATGTTTTAAGTAGTAACATCCTCCCCCTGGTGGATATCAGCAACAATCAATTAATTATTAATATTAGTAAATATAAATATTAATATTAATAATCGACATTAATGATCACAATAAAGTTCGTAAAAAGTTAGGGTGGATTAAAATGTTAACGATTGGGAGTGGTAATTAATATTAATATCACCATGAATATTCAAATAATGATATCCGCCATGAATGTTATTTAAATCAATGCAAAGTGAAGCGGGTAAGAAAATTATGATTAGTAATATGGACTAATAATATTGTTCATTAACACTAATAATAATTAATACTAAGATTGCATAATCAGGTCCTTAAAATAATGAAAATTAACAATGGTATCCTATTATTAGTACCATTGAGAATTATTAAAATCGATTATTGATGTGTAAAAACTATATTATTACTCAGAATACCACAGGCAGTGTCCACCTACCTGAGGGCCCCAAGACAATGCCACATCACGGCTCCCACGACTGGGAGCCTCCATCGCCGGGCGGCGGGGTGCCCGCCCCCCGCGATCCGGGCCGCCAGCCGCCGCACGCCACGCCCCCCCGGCGGCTGGCGGACCCCCATCGCCGGGGGGCGGGGGACCCGCCCCCCGCGATCCGGGGCCGCCAGCCGCCGCCACGCCACCCCCCCCGGCGGCTGGCGGACCCCCATCGCCGGGGGGCGGGGGACCCGCCCCCCCGCGATCCGGGGCCGCCAGCCGCCGCACGCCACGCCCCCCCGGCGGCTGGCGGACCCCCATCGCCGGGGGGCGGGGGACCCGCCCCCCGCGATCCGGGGCCGCCAGCCGCCGCCACGCCACGCCCCCCCGGCGGCTGGCGGACCCCCATCGCCGGGGGGCGGGGGACCCGCCCCCCCGCGATCCGGGGCCGCCAGCCGCCGCCACGCCACGCCCCCCCGGCGGCTGGCGGACCCCCATCGCCGGGGGGCGGGGGACCCGCCCCCCGCGATCCGGGGCCGCCAGCCGCCGCCACGCCACGCCCCCCCGGCGGCTGGCGGACCCCCATCGCCGGGGGCGGGGGACCCCCCCCCCGCGATCCGGGGCCGCCAGCCGCCGCCACGCCACGCCCCCCCGGCGGCTGGCGGACCCCCATCGCCGGGGGGGGGGACCCGCCCCCCCGCGATCCGGGGCCGCCAGCCGCCGCCACGCCACGCCCCCCCGGCGGCTGGCGGACCCCCATCGCCGGGGGGCGGGGGACCCGCCCCCCCGCGATCCGGGGCCGCCAGCCGCCGCCACGCCACGCCCCCCCGGCGGCTGGCGGACCCCCATCGCCGGGGGCGGGGGACCCGCCCCCCCGCGATCCGGGGCCGCCAGCCGCCGCCACGCCACGTCTATATTGGAATCATATCCAATCTTCCTCCAGAAGATTAATTACATTATCCCAGGTGTGTGTCTACTCCCAGCAATATTGCCTGTCTATATTCCTTCTTGGACGGAAATTTGAAGCAATATCATTGGGTGAGTGAACATCTTTTTGATGTGTTTAAGTAGTAACATCCTCCCCCTGGTGCATATCAGCAACAATCAATTAATTATTAATATTAGTAAATATATTAAATATTAATACTAATAATCGATATTAATGATCACAATCAACTTCGTAAAAAGTTAGGGTGGATTAAAATGTTAACGATTTGGAATGGTAATTAATATTAATCACCATGAATATTCAAATAATGATATCCGCCATGAATGTTCTTAAATCAATGCAAAGTGATGCAGGTAAGAAAATTATGATTAGTATAGGGACAAATATATTGTTCATTAACACTAATATTAATTAATACTAAGATTGCATAATCAGGTACTTAAAATAATGAAAATTAACAATGGTATCCTATTATTAGTACCATTGAGAATTATTAAAATCGATTATTGATGTGTAATAACTATATTATTACTCAGAATACCACAGGCAGTGTCCACCTACTGTGGGCCCCAAGACAATGCCATCACGGCCCCACGACTGGGAGCCTCCATCGCGGGGGGGGGGCCCGCCCCCGCGATGGGGCCGCCAGCCGCCACGCCACCCGCCGGCGGCTGGCGGACCCCCATCGCCGGGGGGCGGGGGACCCGCCCCCCGCGATCCGGGGCCGCCAGCCGCCGCCACGCCACGCCCCCCGGCGGCTGGCGGACCCCCATCGCCGGGGGGCGGGGGACCCGCCCCCCCGCGATCCGGGGCCGCCAGCCGCCGCCACGCCACGCCCCGGCGGCTGGCGGACCCCCATCGCCGGGGGGCGGGGGACCCGCCCCCCCGCGATCCGGGGCCGCCAGCCGCCGCCACGCCACGCCCCCCGGCGGCTGGCGGACCCCCATCGCCGGGGGCGGGGGACCCGCCCCCCCGCGATCCGGGGCCGCCAGCCGCCGCCACGCCACGCCCCCCGGCGGCTGGCGGACCCCCATCGCCGGGGGGCGGGGGACCCGCCCCCCCGCGATCCGGGGCCGCCAGCCGCCGCCACGCCACGCCCCCCCGGCGGCTGGCGGACCCCCATCGCCGGGGGGCGGGGGACCCGCCCCCCCGCGATCCGGGGCCGCCAGCCGCCGCCACGCCACGCCCCCCCGGCGGCTGGCGGACCCCCATCGCCGGGGGGCGGGGGACCCGCCCCCCCGCGATCCGGGGCCGCCAGCCGCCGCCACGCCACGCCCCCCCGGCGGCTGGCGGACCCCCATCGCCGGGGGGCGGGGGACCCGCCCCCCCGCGATCCGGGGCCGCCAGCCGCCGCCACGCCACGCCCCCCCGGCGGCTGGCGGACCCCCATCGCCGGGGGGCGGGGGACCCGCCCCCCCGCGATCCGGGGCCGCCAGCCGCCGCCACGCCACGTCTATATTGAGAATCATATCCCAATCTTCCTCCAGAAGATTAATTACATTATCCCAGGTGTGTGTCTACTCCCAGCAATATTGCCTGTCTATATTCCTTTCTTGGACGGAAATTTGAAGCAATATCATTGGGTGAGTGAACATCTTTTTTGATGTTTGAATTAGTAACATCCTCCCCCTGGTGCATATCAGCAACAGTCAATTAATTATTAATATTAGTAAATATAAATATTAGTACTAATAATCGATATTAATGATCACAATCAACTTCTTAAAAAGTTAGGGTGGATTAAAATGTTAACGATTTGGAATGGGAATTAATATTAATATCACCATGAATATTCAATAATGATATCCGCCATGAATGTTTCTTAAATCAATGCAAAGTGATGCAGGTAAGAAAATTATGATTAGTAATACGGACAAATAGTATTGTTCATTAACACTAATATTAATAATTAATACTAAGATTGCATAATCAGGTACTTAAATAATGAAAATTAACAATGGTATCCTATTATTAGTACCATTGAGAATTATTAAAATCGATTATTGATGTGTAATAACTATATTATTACTCAGAATACCACAGGCAGTGTCCACCTACCTGTGGGCCCCAAGAGGATGGCACAACACGGCCCCCACGACTGGGAGCCTCCATCGCCGGGCGGCGGGTGTACCCGCCCCCCGGCGATCCGGGGCCGGCAGCCGCGGCCACGCCACCCCCATCGGCGGCTGGCGGACCCCATCGCCGGGGGGCGGGGGACCCGCCCCCCCGGAATGGGGGCCGCCAGCCCCCGCCATCCCCCGCCCCCCCGCGATCCGGGACCGCCAGCCGCGCCACACCACGCCCCCGGGCGGCTGGCGGACCCCATCGCCGGGGGGCGGGGACCCGCCCCCCCGCGATCCGGGGCGCCAGCCGCCGCCATGCCACGTCTATTTTGGGAATCATATCCCAATCTTCCTCCTGAAGATTAATTACATCATCCCAGTGTGTGTGTCTACTCCCAGCAATATTGCCTGTCTATATTCCCTTCTTGGACGGAAATTTGAAGCAATATCATTGGGTGAGTGAACATCTTTTGTGATGTTTTAAGTAGTAACATCCTCCCCCTGGTGGATATCAGCAACAATCAATTAATTATTAATATTAGTAAATATATTAAATATTAATATTAATAATCGACATTAATGATCACAATAAAGTTCGTAAAAAGTTAGGGTGGATTAAAATGTTAACGATTGGGAGTGGTAATTAATATTAATATCACCATGAATATTCAAATAATGATATCCGCCATGAATGTTATTTAAATCAATGCAAAGTGAAGCGGGTAAGAAAATTATGATTAGTAATATGGACTAATAATATTGTTCATTAACACTAATAATAATTAATACTAAGATTGCATAATCAGGTCCTTAAAATAATGAAAATTAACAATGGTATCCTATTATTAGTACCATTGAGAATTATTAAAATCGATTATTGATGTGTAAAAACTATATTATTACTCAGAATACCACAGGCAGTGTCCACCTACCTGAGGGCCCCAAGACAATGCCACATCACGGCTCCCACGACTGGGAGCCTCCATCGCCGGGCGGCGGGGTGCCCGCCCGCCGACGATGCGTGGCCGCCAGCCCCCCCGGCGGCTGGCGGACCCCCATCGCCGGGGGGCGGGGGACCCGCCCCCCCGCGATCCGGGGCCGCCAGCCGCCGCCACGCCACGCCCCCCCGGCGGCTGGCGGACCCCCATCGCCGGGGGGCGGGGGACCCGCCCCCCGCGATCCGGGGCCGCCAGCCGCCGCCACGCCACGCCCCCCCGGCGGCTGGCGGACCCCCATCGCCGGGGGGCGGGGGACCCGCCCCCCCGCGATCCGGGGCCGCCAGCCGCCGCCACGCCACGCCCCCCCGCGGCTGGCGGACCCCCATCGCCGGGGGGCGGGGGACCCGCCCCCCCGCGATCCGGGGCCGCCAGCCGCCGCCACGCCACGCCCCCGGCGGCTGGCGGACCCCCATCGCCGGGGGGCGGGGGACCCGCCCCCCCGCGATCCGGGGCCGCCAGCCGCCGCCACGCCACGCCCCCCCGGCGGCTGGCGGACCCCCATCGCCGGGGGGCGGGGGACCCGCCCCCCGCGATCCGGGCCGCCAGCCGCCGCCACGCCACGTCTATATTGAGAATCATATCCCAATCTTCCTCCAGAAGATTAATTACATTATCCCAGGTGTGTCTACTCCCAGCAATATTGCCTGTCTATATTCCTTTCTTGGACGGAAATTTGAAGCAATATCATTGGGTGAGTGAACATCTTTTTGATGTTTGAATTAGTAACATCCTCCCCCTGGTGCATATCAGCAACAGTCAATTAATTATTAATATTAGTAAATATATTAAATATTAGTACTAATAATCGATATTAATGATCACAATCAACTTCGTAAAAAGTTAGGGTGGATTAAAATGTTAACGATTTGGAATGGGAATTATATTAATATCACCATGAATATTCAAATAATGATATCCGCCATGAATGTTTCTTAAATCAATGCAAAGTGATGCAGGTAAGAAAATTATGATTAGTAATACGGACAAATAGTATTGTTCATTAACACTAATATTAATAATTAATACTAAGATTGCATAATCAGGTACTTAAAATAATGAAAATTAACAATGGTATCCTATTATTAGTACCATTGAGAATTATTAAATCGATTATTGATGTGTAATAACTATATTATTACTCAGAATACCACAGGCAGTGTCCACCTACCTGTGGGCCCCAAGAGGATGGCACAACACGGCCCCCACGACTGGGAGCCTCCATCGCCGGGCGGCGGTGTACCCGCCCCCCGGCGATCCGGGGCCGGCAGCCGCGGCCACGCCACCCCCCATCGGCGGCTGGCGGACCCCCATCGCCGGGGGCGGGGACCCGCCCCCGGAATGCGGGGCCGCAGCCCCCGCCATCCCCCGCCCCCCCGCGATCCGGGACCGCCGCCCCGCCACCACGCCCCCCCGGCGGCTGGCGGACCCCCATCGCCGGGGCGGGGGACCCGCCCCCCCGCGATCCGGGGC
>NW_022143523.1:0-17357 GCF_007565055.1 Rhinopithecus roxellana
AATTTTGTATTTTTAGTGGAGACAGAGTTTCACCATGTTGGCCAGGCTGGTCTCGAACTTCTGACCTCAAGTGATCCAGCCACCTCGGCCCCCATAAAGTGCTGGGATTATTGGCGTGAGCCACCGTGCCCGGCCAGAGAAATGTGCTTTCTGAGAGGCTGGGTGGGACTCTTGACTAGCCAGCTGGGTCTGCAAGGCAGGAGATCCCTGTGGAAGGTGGGGAAAAGCTTTCCACCTTTGAAGGCCTAGAACACTAGTGACCAGATGAGGATCCTGAGGGAGAAGAAGTCTGCGGTCCTATACATTGAGATAAATAGCTGGCGTTGGTCTAGATTTGTTGGCTGGGCCGAACTCCCGAGTGTCTTAAGAGAGCTGAATAGCCTGAGGTCATAGACCCCAGGGTCATGGAGCAGGTGCGGACTGGGGATTAGGGAACTGTGGGATAAGTCTTTATGGGGATTGGGACTAAGGCTCAAATATCTGGGACCATGAAGGGAAGCAGAAAGGGTCTCTGAGATAGGGTAGACAGGGCAAGAGCTCATTCTACTCAACTGGTTCCCCTATCTCTTCCATCCCTCAGAGATGTCAGGCTGAAGGGGATGATGAAACTCTGCAAGCCCAAGAACATGGTGAAAGAGGAGACACAGGGCCGGGCGCAGTGGCTCAAGCCTGTAATCCCAGCACTTTGGGAGGCCGAGACGGGCGCATCACGAGGTCAGGAGATTGAGACCATCCTGGCTAACACGGTGAAACCCTGTCTCTACTAAAAAAACAAAAAACTAGCCGGGCAACGTGGCGGGCGCCTGTAGTCCCAGCTACTTGGGAGGCTGAGGCAGGAGAATGGCGTAAACCCGGGAGGCGGAGCTTGCAGTGAGCTGAGATCCGGCCACTGCACTGGAGTCTGGGCGACAGAGCGCGACTCTGTCTCAAAAAAAAAAAAAAAAGAAAAGAAGAGAGACACAGGAAGGTAGTGAATGCTCACTCCCTCTCCCCATTTGTCTTCTGCCCCATCAATTTCTAGATCAGGAAGGGGCCCTTTGGAATCCAACGCTCCTTGCCATTTAAGATGAGAAAGTGGAAGGCCAGAAAGGGGGTGGCTTAGAAGCAGTCATCAGAACCAGCTGTGTAGCCTTCAGCTGTCTTGCTTCCCCAGTACTCACCATAGTCCTGCTGGCAGTACCTCCGAAGGCTCATATTACCCTGGTGTCCGACATATTGCAGTAGTTTTGACACTGAGGATCTGGGGAGGGTCAGGCTGTTTGCAGTGGGCTCCTGGGGCCTAGATCACAGCCGTCTGCCCTGCCCATCCCTCCATTCCATCTTGATGGCCAGCTGGGGCACCCAGACCTTTGGGACTGGGCTC
The DNA here is from genome assembly GCF_007565055.1 of Rhinopithecus roxellana. NCBI lineage: Eukaryota > Metazoa > Chordata > Mammalia > Primates > Cercopithecidae > Rhinopithecus > Rhinopithecus roxellana. Next base: position 1,364 of record NW_022143523.1, read on the forward strand.
AATGGGGGACCCATGTATCCCCATCTGGGGACCCAGTCAGCCCATCCCCAGTCCCACTTGCCACTCAGGGACCTCCATACCAGAGCTGTAAGCACCAGGAGTAGTGGCAAGGGTGGTTGTTGCTTCTGGAATTCCTGTGAGACCAAAGGAGAAATTAACCTCTTAGTCATTTCCCCCAGGATCCCCCCGCCCCTGCCCCTGGAATCCAGGCACTGAAACTCTCTAAAGTGTTTATTCCTTTAGGACTCAAGAGTGTAAGCATCCCTTGCCTTCCTCTCCTGGGACGCAGGCGTCCAGGCCCCAAGCCTCCTTTTCCTCTAGAGTCCAAAATTTCAGTCCCTGCTTATCCGAGGGCCCGGAGTCCAGCCTCCAGCCTTGGGCTCTCAATTCCCAAGGCCCCAGCCCTCACTGCACCTGCTCACTGGAGACCTGGGATGTCTCCTTCCCGCTCTACTCAGGCTTGTGGCCTGGCCCTCAAGACTCACGCTGGCAGGGCATCCTGGGGGAGCGGCTCTGCTGGTAGCCAGGGCCACAACGGTTGCAGGTCAGGCCTGTGACCCCTAACTTGCAGGTGCACTGCCCACTGGTCTGGTTGCAGGTTCCTCCTGTTGCCCCGATAGGGTGGCACTGGCAGGCTATATGAGCAGAGGAGCTGGGGGCATGGGGTATCGGGGCCCCAGATGCCCCTCCTAATTCCACAGTGTCTCCTCCCTCAGCCTGGGGAGTCCAGGCCCAATCCCTCTTTCCTCAACCCCAGGAGTCCAGGTCCCCAGCCCCTCCGCCCTCGGACTCAGGAGTCCAGGTCCCCAGCCCCTCCTCCCTTAGGCCTAGAGTCCAGGCCCCCAGTCCCTCCTTCCTGAGACCCAGGAGTCCAGGCCCAGCCCCACCTCCCTCAGTCTCAGCCCCTAGCCCCTCCTCCCTCAGCCCCAGGAGTCTAGCCCTGCCTCTGTTCCCCCCCACGTCTGTCTACAGGCCACACTCACCCCTGCAGGCCCTGCGGCTGACATAGGCTGGCTAGGGTCCCTCCAGAACCCTGGTTGGCAGTAGTGGCAGTGCCGCCCGGCTGTGTGGTGGCGGCACCGCTCACAACACCCCCACTCCGGCCGCCCGACAGCCTGAACAGCTCAGAGTTGAACCGGCAGCGTCGGGCGTGCTGGTTACAGGAGCAGGCTAGGAGCAAGATGGGGTGGCGGCGCGTCAGGGCCAGGTATGCTGCTCCCCAGTCCCCACCTTTCTTCCCATGGCCCTGCCCTCATGAAAGGAAGCAGTGAGTGTCCAAGGTAGAAGAGAATGCCTGGGTCTCTCTAGCTAAGCCTGGTTCCCAGGACATCTCCATTCTCATGTTTTTATTTATTTATTTATTTTGTTTATTTTTTTGAGATGGAGTCTCGCTCTGTCACCCAGGCTGGAGTGCAGTGGCGCGACCTCAGCTCACTGCAACGTCCACCTCCCAGGTTCAAGTGATTCTCCTGCCTCAGCCTCCCAAGTAGCTGGAACTACAGGTGCATGCCACCACACCTGGCTAATTTTTGTGTGTGTGTGTGTGTGTGTTTTTAGTAGAGACGGGGTTTCACCATGTTAGCCAGGATGATCTTGATCTCCTGACCTCATGATCCACCTGCTTCGGCCTCCCAGAGTTCTGGGATTACAGGCATGAGCCACTGTGCCTGGCCCCTCATCTTTTAAATGGGTAGGCCGGGTGCAGTGGCTCAAGCCTGTAATCCCAGCACTTTGGGAGGCCAAGGTGGGTGGATCACCTGAGGTCAGGAGTTCGAGACCCACATGGCCAACATGGCAGAAACCCATCTCTACTAAAAATATAAAAATTAGCTGGCTGTGGTGGCTTGTGTCTGTAGTCCCAGCTACTCGGGAGGCTGAGGCAGGAGAATCTCCTGCACCCGGGAGGTGGAGGTTGCAGTGAGCCAAGATCGCGCCACTGCCCTCCAGCCTGGCGACAGAGCAAGACTCCATCTCAAAAAAAACAAAGAAACAAAAAACAAAAGAGTGGGATATGGCCTGTGGAATCAGACCCTGTTAGCTTTGTCTGTCTCTCTGACTGTATTCCCTGAGCAAGTGATTTCTCCCTTCTGTAATTCGATTGGCTGTGAAATGGCATTTATAATGTGTACTTCATGAGGCTTAAATGAAAATGAAGTGGATAGAAAGTGCTTAGCCCAGGCCTGGCGGAGAGCAATTACTTGGCTGTCTAGCGTTCCCATGTGCAGGGCACCCTGTGCTAAGTGTTTGATGCATTTCATCTCCACAAGGGCTCTGTGAGGCTGGCACTATTATCACCCCCCATTTTACAGAGGGAGAAAGCTGAGGCACAGAGAGGTACAGCTAGCGGGTAGTTGGAGGCAGGACTTAAACACAGGTCTTCTAGCTTGAGAGTCTGAGCTCTTAGCTCACTCCAGTAATCCTCACATTAGGATTATGCTAAATAATAATAAATATGCATTATCCTGGGAGCGTTTGTCAGGTTTTTTAAGGTGGCTCTCAAACCTTACTACTCGTCAGAATTACCAGGGAAATGCTTTGTTGTCGTTTTTATTAAAAACACATTAGCAGGGCATAGTGGCCCATACCAGTACGTCCCAGCTACTCTAGAGACTGAAGTGGGAGGATCACTTGAGCCCGGGAGTTGGAGGCTGCAGTGAGTTATGATTGCACCCTACCCTCCAGCCTGGGCAACAGAGTGAGACCTGTTGCAAAAGGTCTCAAAACAACAAACAACAAAAGCAAAAACCCAAAACAACAACAACAAAAGCCAGATTGCAGGACTCATCCCTAGGCTTTCTGATGGGCCTAGGGATCTGATTTCCAGCAAGCACTGCAGAGTGAGATGCTGATGCAGGGGGTTCATAGACCACTTTTTTTTTGAGACAGGGTCTCACTCTCACCAAGGCTGGAGTGCAGTGGCGTGATCATAGCTTACTGCAGCCTCCAACTCCTGGGCTCAAGGGATCTTCCCACCTCAGCCTCCTCAGTAGCTGGGTCCACAGGCGTGCACCACCACACCAGGCTACTTAAAAAATTTTTTTGTGTGTGTAAAGACGGGGACTCATTATGCTGCCCAGGTTCATGGACACTCTTTGAAGAGACTTGGACAGGGTGTATTGACTCCAGAAGTTTGAAAGCACTGGACTGGCAGGTCCCTGGGAGCCCGGAAGAGTCACGGGATGATCAGGGAGCTCAGACAGCTGCGTGTTCTTGGGAAAACAACTCGCCCTCTCCCAGCCTCTCTTTTCTCCCTGTCTAGAGAGAATCCAGATCCCTCCCTCCCAGGGTTTTGTGGGCATTCGAGGTAGCAAAGGTATTCAGATGCTCAGTGGGTTTGAGTCAGGCTTTGGATTCTTTCTGACCCAAGGGTAATCACTTCACCTCACTTCCCCTGTAGAAAACTCAGATGAGGGAGGGGAGATGCAGACTAGGATGTCTGTGAAGCCCACAGCTCTGCCGCAGGCATTAGTCTTACCTGGCCACCCTGACCTTTCTCCACCACAGCATTGTCAGTCTCTTACCCGGGTTTGGAGGGCACTGCCCTGCTCAGTCTGGGAGGATGTGGTGACCCTCAGGAGGACAGCCTCCCCAGCACCCAGGCCCTGTCCAGGCCCAGGATGAAGGCCGCCTCATCCTCAGGCCAGGTGAGTCTCACCCCTCACTCACCTGTTTAGGTAAAAGATTTGGCCAAAGAATGGGATGGTCTGTAAGTTAGCCCATGTGATCTTCATGTATGAAGAAATAAAGGGGTGGAGGCCAGGCACAGTGGGCTCACGCCTGTAATCCCAGCATTTTGGGAGGCCGAGGCTGGTGGATCACCTGAGGTCAGGAGTTCGAGAACAGCCTGGCCAACATGGCGAAACCTCATCTCTACTAGAAATACAAAATTAGCTAGGCGTGATGGTGTGCACCTGTAATCCCAGCTACTCAGGAGGCTGAGACAGGAGAATGGCTTGAACCCCAGAGGGCGGAGGTTACAGTGAGCTGAGATGGCACCACTGCACTCCAGCCTGGGTGACAGCAAGACTCCGTCTCAAAAGAAAAAACAAAGAAATAGAGGGCCGGGAAGCAAAGAGCATGGGAGATGGAGAGGGAAGGCCAGGGTACACTTGTACACGTGTTGTGTGTCTGTGTCTGTTTGGTAGAGTTACCTCCCAGGACCTCAGACCCTCTACCAAGTGTCCTCAGGCTGGAGGAGGGAGGGGGTCAGTGCCAGAAGGAACTGACACCGGCTGTCTCTGAGGAGGGGCTGCTGGAGAGAGGTAGGGAAGGCCCGGTCTGAAGCACCTTCGGGAAAGAGAACGTCTCACGGGACATTCCTGGGGGGGCACCTGTCTAGCTGGATAAAGCAGTGGATTGTTGCAGCATCTAGGAACTCAGAGCTCCCTGGGTTCAATCCCTTGCTGGCAATGAGACTTAGGGCAGGTGACCTCTCTTTGAGCCTTACCTTCTCAGCTGGGGAGTGGTGACTTTGGCCGGCGCTCAGGAAGCCGTTTCTTTCTGCCAGGTAGCACATTGGGCTTTATTTAAAGGCTTTACGTATATTATGCATTTAATTTTCACTACAGCCTGTAAAGGATGTGCTGTTACTATCCCCACTCTATGGTGGAGGAAACTGAGGCACTGAAAGGTTAGGTCACTTGCCCAAGCTCTCACAGCGGGTAAGCAGAGGAGCCGGGATTCAAGCTCAAATAGTCGGCTGCCAGGCCACCAAGGCCGTGCTCCTGTCTGTTACCTCCTGTCTGCCACCCTAGAGCACCTGGTGTGACAGTACCCGGCAGGAGCTTGGCAGGGATGGGCTGAGACCCCAGAACTTGGCTTCCTGAGCTCAGATCCTGGCCCTGCCACACGCAGCCACTGTGTGGTCCTTGTGCAGGGGACTTCTGAACTCTAGCCCTGAGTCTCCTCATCTGTAAAATGGGCCTGATGACAGTCCCTGCCTGGCACACAGTAGGTGATTGATAAATATGTGTTTAATGACCGAATACTTTCCCTTGTGGTTGGTTTGAGGAGTCAGGTACCATCCAGCTGCCCTGTTCCCCTACACTGTTCAATAAATATTACCCAGGTACCTGCATCCAGCCAGGCCCTGGGATGGGTGCCGAAAATGGTTATTATATCATCATCATCACCACCACCATAATCACCACTATCGCCATCATCACCATCACCACCATCATCATCATCCCATCACTACCACCATCACCACCACCATCACCATCACCATCATCACCATCACCATCATCACCATCACATCATCACCATCATCACCATCACCATCATCACCATCACCATCATCACCACCATCATCATCATCACCATCACATCACCACCACCATCACCATCATCATCACCACCATCACCATCATCATCACCACCACACCACCATCATCATCATCATCACCAACCACCACCACCATCACCACCACCATTACCACCACCACCATCATCATCACCATCACCATCACCATCACATCACCATCACCATCACCATCATCATCACCATCACCATCACCATCATCACCATCAATCACCACCACCATCACCATCATCAGCACCACCATCATCATCACCACCACCACCATCATCACCACCACCATTACCACCACACCATCATCATCACCATCACCATCACCATCATCACCACCACCACTATCATCACTACCACCATCACCGCCACCATCACCATTATCACCACCATTGTCATCAGCATCATCATCGCCATTACCACCATCACCACCATCATCATCATCACCATTATCAACAGGCTGATGAGTGTTGAGAAGAGGCTGAGCCCCTCATGAGCAGACAGGCCCATGTGTGGCTGAGATACAGGACTGGCTGCAGGGAGGAGGTACAGAGACTACCGAGTCTGAGAGTGGGGTGAGAGGCAAGGAGCACCCAGTTTCCAGGGAGGGAAGGGAACATCCTGCTTCCGTAGGGACAAAGGACCCAGTGGCAGGCAGGCCAAAGGCAGGGAGAGTAATGGGGTGCAGGACTCACGTAGGCAAGGGTGGGGGTGCCGGGGCGTAGCAGGCCGCCAGGGCCAGTCTCGATGGGAACGGCCGGCAGCTCTCGCACCCCAGGCCAGTGGTATGGTGGCGGCAGTGGCAGCGGGGGGGCCGGGCACGGGCAGCACAGCGGGCAGCATGGCCATGGCACTGGCAGCGGCCTCTCAGCCCAGCTGCCGCCAGCCCGGCCTGGCCCCCGAACTCCACGCGGAGGTTGGCTGGCCACCACAGTGGCCTTAGGATCTGGTGTGGAGTGGAAGGTCACCCTTTCAGGGCCCCCCAAGGCCCCAGGCCAGGCTGGTCTGTGCCACAGCAGCCTCCAAGGACCCCCTGAGGCCCAGGCAGCAGACAGGATGAGGGCTGGGGGGCCTGGGGTGCAGAAGCGCAGGCTGACAGATGTCAGGAGGAAGGAGCCACCCAGGGCCAAGGTCAGGCTGCATTGCAGGTTTCCCCGGGGCCAAGGTGGTTTCCTGGGGACAGGGCACAGGCCTGAGGGCAGGAGGCCGCCACGGCAGTCAGCTGTGTCACTGGTGGGAGGCAGAATTGGGGGCGGCCCTGTGGATCGTAGCATGGGTCCGCAGTGGCCTGGCTCAGGAGGAGCAGGAGGGCAAAGGTCACGGGCATGGTCACAGCAGAGCCAGCACCTGGAGGGAAGAGAGGTGGCTGGGCTGGGGACCTCAGCCGCAGCCTCTACCCCTCCTGGAGGCGTCCTGTGGAACCAGAGCATTCCACCCCCAACCCATCCAGGCCCAGTCCCCGGCTGCATGGAAGCGAGGAAAATAGTTCCATCTGGGGAGAATTACTGTTTACATAACCCAAAGGGGAAAGAACGCAGACAAAATCGAGAATTTTGCCTGAACTAATCCGTAGCTTAACACCCCAGAGTTATCCGTCAGTGTCGAGGGGCAGGGGGCCCTGGGGAGCGGTGAGCGGCTGGAGCCAGAGGGGCTGGCCAAGGCCAGCAGACGTGGAAACCTAGAGAGGGACACAGAGAAAGCAGAGCTTGGGCAGGAGAGGGGGCTTAGGGATAGATGAAGACTCAGTCACAAAGAAATAGAGGACAGGACAGAGGCAGAGAGAGGATAGCCAGCCCGGGGAAGGGGCTCAGCACAGAAGTTGCTGCAAAGACAGAGGAACAGACAGGAGGCCGAGAGGCCGAGACAGAGGCCAGGCACCCAGAGGCCACAGGGAGCCGGGAGACTGAGGCTCGGACAGCCTGGGGGCTGGGATAGGCAGGCAGGTGGTCTCAGAGACACCCAGCCCAGCAGGCCCTGGGGAGGGGAGGGAAGGGGACAGGCTAGGGTTGCCTGGCGGGGGATCAGAAGTGAGAGACCCAGGCCCAGGCTTGCGGGGATCAGAAGTGAGAGACCCCAGGCCCAGGCTTGCGGGGATCAGAGCCATGGCCTTTCCCACATGGGGCCCTAACCTTGTTTTCCACACCCTGGGCACGGAAGGGGATTATCACCAAACAACCCGGCCTCTCTGCCACCCACCCACCCCCAGTGCCCCACCCTTAACCCTTTCCCACCCGGGTGCAAAGCCCAGAGAGCTGAGCTGAGGAAAGGGATGCTGGGAGCTGGAACCTGGGTGGCTCTGGGGCTTGGGAGCGGGACAGTGGGATCCCCATGGGATCAGGGGAAGCAGACACCTGGGTTCCCTTCAGAACTCAGGGTTGTGGGGACCGGAAGTTAGAGTTCTGGGACTTTCTGCTCACCTCAGCCCCCACCCTCTGTCCTGGGCCTCAGGGCCTAGAGACCAGAGTCTCTGCCTTCTCTACCCATCCAGAGTTCCCCAGAGCAGATGGGGGAACAGATGTTGGGGGTGGTGGGTAATGAGGAAGAGAGAGGCAGGAAAGCAGGAGCTGGGACAGGGTGGGGTGCCAGAAGCCAGGGAGCCCGTTGGGGCAGAAGCCAGACCCCAGGAATGGCAGGAGCCGGGAAGGACTGGACTCTTGAAATGCCCCCACTTTCCCCTTCCAGCAGCCTCTCATGAGGAGCTCACTGTGAACTGGGGGCCTCGGAGCCTTTCCAGGCCCTTGGCTCTGAATCTGCACCCAGGCATGCCCTTGGGCCTGGGCATCTCTAGGGCACCCTGGGGGTAGGGGTAGGCCACACCTGCCCCAGCCTGGCCTCACAGCCCATGTCCCCACTGCTGTTGGCCACATGCGGACGCTGCCTCCCCTGGCCCCAGATGACAGGCCTCGCCGTCTGCCCTCCCAAGGAGCCTGGCGCCATTTTGCACCCACTCGGGTGACGGCCGCCTGCCTGGCCCTCAGCAGCATCCTGTTAAGGACCAGCCCCCCATGTCCCCTTTCTCTCTTGCTGGATAGTTCAGGGGGTGGCAATCTCTGGCCCTTAGCACCTTGAGGAACCAGGATGTGAGTTTTCCTAGTGTTCCTGGGGGATCCAGAAACCAGTCGTGGCCCACAGAGAGCCCATACCCCCCTTTAAGAAACAGAGTCCAGCCTTGCTCCCAGCAGATCCATAGGAGGCCTGCTGGACGGCGTGGGGTCCATCTGGGACCCAGGCTTCCTTTCCCTGGCTCTTGGCATGCACCCCCTACACGAGCCCTGAGGCCCCCACATTGGCCAAACCTGCACTCAAGAAGACAGCGTCCCGCAGCCAGTTCCCTGCAGGCTCTTCCTCCAAGCTGTGGCGCAGTGGGCTCTTAGGAGGGAGTGGCGTGGCTGTTCTCAGGCCCCAGGCTAGTGGGGTTTCTGGGCTGGGCGGGGGCTCAGAGCAGAGCCCGCAGAATCTACAACACACCGCCACCCCCCTCCCGCCCCAATCCCCTCACCAACCGCAAGCCACGCTATCCCCACAGGGACCCCTGCCAGCCAGGCCACCCGCAACGGTGTGGGACGTGAGCGCCGTTGCCCCTGACGGTCCAGCAGCAGGACAGCCCCGAGCAGCCTGGCCTAGGAGGCTCACCGCAGGTAGGACGGGAGGCGAGCCAGTTCCCGCTCCATCCCACTCCACCCCTGCCCACTGGCTCAGCCCCCGCTTGTGGTGGCCCAATCGGGCAGGGGCTGACCTTTGGGAGATAGTCGCTGTTGGGAAACTTGCTCAGCCCCTGCCTCTGTCTGTGGACCCCAAGCCAGCCCCTCCTCCTCCCCCTCTGGAACCCTCGGTCAGCTGTGGGTTCACTGAGCCTAAGGTCAGTCATTTTCAAGCGTAAAAATCTGTGCTCTTGAAGTTCAGACCGGCCCACGGATTCAAAAGACCTCAGTCACTTTCTAAGATGGCAGGAAGGTGACAAAGGAGCTGAGAACACCTGGGCCGTGTTCTTCTGGCAGAGGGAGAAGGCGGGGACTCCCGGGTTGCTCAAAAGCACCTCCCCAGTGCCGGTGTCCTGTGAGGCCTCAGTGCTTTCATCGTAACATTTTCATGCAAATGTTGGTGTCTATTGTATTCCATCTCCCAATGGGTTGACTAGAAAAATAATGTTTTCAGGCCGGGTGCGGTGGCTCAAGCCTGTAATCCCAGCACTTTGGGAGGCCGAGACGGGCGGATCACGAGCTCAGGAGATCGAGACCATCCTGGCTAACCCCGGTGGAAACCCCGTCTCTACTAAAAAATACAAGAAAATTAGCCGGTCGAGGTAGCGGGCCGCCTGCAGTCCCAGCTACTCGGGAGGCTGAGGCAGGAGAATGGCATAAACCTGGGAGGTGGAGCTTGCAGTGAGCTGAGATCCGGCCACTGCACTCCAGCCTGGGCGACAGAGCCAGACTCCATCTCAAAAAAAAAAAAAAAAAAAAAGATAATGTTTTCTGTCACTTCCTGCTGAGAAAAGCAAGGGCCTCGTGGGGTTGGGGCACGGCACCTGCTGCCCTGGGTGGCTCCAGCGTTTATCGTGCTGTAGTGTGGGCCCAATCCTGACAGGCTTGGGACCCACTGCCCCAGGCCTGCCCCAGGGGGTGCGAGGGCACAGCCAAGGCAACCCTTGATTCTGGACCCTTAGGTACCCACGTTGGAGGGGGTCAGATCGGCAGGAGCGGGACGGGGACATCGAATTTGAAGAAGGGAGTCACCTCGAAGGTGGGAGGGGCTTAGCTGCAGGAGGACTGAATGGGGCTGAGACGCCCCCGTATCAGAGGGGGCGTGTCAGAAACTGGGGGCCCAGGCTGTGCCAGTCAGAGGGGAACTTCGGGATTCAGGTGTGGGTCCTTCCACTGACCCTGCCTGAGCTCTCCCTGTATGGGACTTTGCCCGGGGTGTGCGCTCGGAACACAGACCCCGGCATCGTCAGGCTCAGCGTCCGGAGAGGGAGGGGGAGACCCCAGCAGTGCAGGTCCTTCACTGCTCTAGATTGTTGGAAGGTGCCAAGTGCCTTGGAGCAAAGCAAGTGGGAAAGTGGCCACAGGGGCCCGGGAGTTGCAGATGTAAGTGGGTGACATGGAGGGCGTTTCTGCTGAGGCCACGGCCAGCACAGAACCCAGCTTTGCTGCCACAGAAAACTGAGGAAGAAGGTTCAGGTCTTGCTACGTCTTCTCCCCACCTGGGCGAAGTTCTTTAAGCTCCGGCTCCTGGAGGGACACTTTTGTTCTTTGCGGCCTGAGCTGCCTGAGTTGATCTGTGCCCCTGCGGGTACCTGGGGGACAGGCGGTGAAAGAAGAGACAGAGTGCCAGAGCCAAGCAAATAGTGCCCCAAGCTGGGAAGGAGACTGTTTTTTTGTCGGGGAGAGTTCTTTAAGGGCTGGAGACCTTCACCCTCAGCTTCCACAGAAGGCCGGGCCTGCCCAAGGCACAGCTCTGAGGTTGGGTTCAACCCAGAGAGACCCCAGTGCTGGGCTCACACAGACCTCCAAACCCCTGCCTCGGTGACCCAGACATAACAGAGGCCCCACGAGGCAGGGCAGGTCACACCGCAGGAGTTACTGGGCAGAGTGTGGCTGGGTAGGGCCTGCCCTCCCTGGACGTGTTCAAAAAGGCCGGGATGGTAACCCCAGCCACACTGGCTGGATTCAAATCCAACCCTCTGTCCTAGCTGTGTGACCGAGAACAAGCTCCTTAACCTCTCTGTGCCTTAGTTTCTTCATCTGTTAGATGAGGATGAAAGAATGGACCTTCCTCATGGTGGGCACAGGGGGTCGTGCAGACTAAATGAGCTGACATGCCTACAGGTTCTTAGCTCTCTGGGACAGTCATGTTCCAGAACCTTCTGCATTCTGGCCCCGTTGTCGGACGTGTAGTCTGTATGTGACATGGCACCCATGGCAGGTCTGGGCTGCATCACATTGTCAAACATGTTGTTTTAGGCAGCAAAGCACATGGGTGTTCACAGTAAGAGAAGTAAGTAAAGTCTGCAAATAGCCACATGACCCTCCTCCAAGCCAGGGTTGTCCCAGATGAGTTCAGGACAGGTTGGCGTTTGCCCCTCCCCCTGCGGAAAATGGCTGACAAGGAATCATGGGCCAGGACAGCGAGCCCCGAGATGGGCCTGGCCTGCCAGCACCCTCGCAGCCTCGGCCTTGGCCGGTGCTTTTCTGTGGCTTTCTGGTTGTCTAGGCTGAGAACAGCCACAAGAGGGAGCACCTGAGACTCCAGGAAAAGCCAGGGCAGCCGCGGTATCCAACTGCTCGATCTGCAGGGCCTGAGGCAAAATGCAGACACAAGATCCCTTGTTTAGATTTGATGAAGGACTTTAAGATGGCGACGCCAGATCATTAAAGCAAGTGTGGGGCCTGTCTCAACGCAACTGCACGAATCACACAACATGAAGATGGACCCGCGGGGGAGCACCCTTGTCTTGAGCTGGTTTCCCTTGGCCAGTAGCCCAGGCTTCGTCCCAGCCCTGCACCCCCCTGACCCCAGCCCTAGCCTTGGGACCTGCCCCTTCTCTGTGGGGCAGGACCCTGAGTTGAATGGGTGGCAAGATCATGTTTGGGACACAGTTTTCACCAGCTCAGTGGAAAAGGGCTCGGGCAGATTTAATTCACTTTTTGGAAACTAAAGCAGTGCCAGAGGCATTTATCTTAGGCCTTAGGCCAGCTGGCCTTGTTGGGGACCCACACAAGGCCTTCAAGGAGGGCCCAGAGTGTTCAGGCTTCTCAAAAGGGTCAGAGGAACTAAGTGAGGAGCCCTGGAATAGAGGAGGATGAGAGCTGAGGAGGGTGAGAGCTGAGGAGGCCTGCAGGACCCCAGTGTTTAAGGGGACAGGTGGAGGGAGAGATGGGGAGCCGGGAGGGGTGAGGCAGAAGCCAGAAGTTTTGGGGGTGAGCCCATGCCAACCAGGGCTTCAGCAGGACTGGGGTGGGAGGGGTGAGGGGATGACTGCTGAGTTGTAGCCATTGGAGTGGCCACAGGGGAACCACAGGACATTGGTCAGAGGTGTGGACAACGGGAAAAGAGAAAGCCGATCAGGACATGGTAGAGGCTGGGAGCAGAGGACCTTCTGGGAGCCCTGGGGAGAGCTGGAGGAGACTCGGAAAGAGCAGCCCCCGGAGAAGGGACCATCCATCCCATTGTGACGACCAGGACCAAGGGCCCCATGGTGAGATGGCCCTGCACACCCACCACAACCAAACACGATGGCGAGCGAGGCCGGGAAATGGGGCCTTCCCGTGCTGCTGGTGGAAACAGAAACTGGGGCAGCCACCTGGCAGCTCCCGAAACGATTCAATGTAGAGTTCACCCTGTGACCCAGCACGCAGGTTCATGGCGGCACTATTCACAATAGCTGAAAACTGGAAACAACTCCAGTGCCTGTCACCTGATGAGTGAATAAATTGTGGTCAACCCCAACAATGGGACTTTCAGCTTTGAAAGGAGTGAGGCAGTTATCTGGGCGTGGTGGCTGTACCTGTTAGTCCCAGCTACTCGGGAGGCTGCAACAGGAGAATCATTTTAACGCAGGAGGTGGAAGTTATAGTGAGCCGAGATCGCACCACTGCACTCCAGCCTGAGCAACAGAGTGAGACACTGTCTCAAAAAAAAAAAAAAAAAAGAAAAGAAAGAAAAGGTGTGAGGCTGTGACACGTGCTACAGCGTGGATGGACCTTGAAAACACGGTGCCAAGTGAGGAAGCCAGCCTCAGAAGACCATGGAGTGTGTGATTACAGTCACATGAAAAATAGAGAATGGGCAAATTCATAGAGACAGGAGATTAGTTGGTGGGGGGACAAGGGGCAGGGAAGATTGTGGGGAGATGGCTAAAGGGTGTGGGGTTTTTTTTGTGGGGGATTATGCAAATACTCAAAATTGTGCTCGTTGCATAGCTCTGTAAATATACTAAAAGCCATTAAATCGCACACTTGAAGTGGGTGAATGGTATGATATATGAATTATACTTTAAGTGGGTGAATGGTATGATATATGAATTATATCTCAAAGTGGTTGCCCAAAAAAGAGCTGGCCAGGCGTGGTGGCTCACGCCTGTAATCTCAGCACTTTGGGAGGCTGAGGTGGGTAGATCACCTGAGGTCAAGTGTTCAAGACCAGCCTGGCCAACATGGTGAAACTTTGTCTCTACTAAAAGTACAAAAATTATCTGGGCATGGTGGTGGGTGCCTGTAGTCCCAGCTACTTGGGAGGCTGATGCAGGAGAATGACTTGAACCCAGGAGGCAGAGGTTGCAATGAGCCGAGATTGCGCCATTGCAGTCCAGCCTGGGCAACAGAGCAAAAACTCCATCACAAAAAAATAAAATAAAATAAATAATCATAGCCCTACATACAAAAGCTAAAACTGGCCCATGTCAATAATCCCAGCACTTTGGGAGGCCAAGGCAGGAGGATTGCTTGAGCCCAGGAGTTCAAGACCAGCCTGGGAAACATAGTGAGACCCCATCTCTACAAAAAATGAGAGCTGGGCATGGTGGCACATGCCTGTGGTCCCAGCTACTGGGGAGGCTGAGGTGGAAGGATCCCTTGAGCCCAGCTGTGATCAGACCACTGGCACTCCATCCTAGGTGACAGAGTGAGAACCTGTCTCAAAAAACAAAAGCTGAGCTTTCCGGCTTGACATGATAGCACAGAGAGAACATTCTCAAGGCAAGAAGTGAAAGCTGTTAGTACCTTAAGTCCTGGGCCAGAAACAGACACAATTTCACTTGCACCATATTAAACTGGTCAAGGCAGTCATGAGCCTGCCCAGATTCAAGGGAAAGGGAGTCCAGGAGTCTGTGGTTGGCTTGAACCTACCACACCCACTAATAGTATCAGGAGACACTTAGCACTTACCAGTGCACGAGTGTGGCAGCCCCATTCATGGAGGAGAGGAGGAGTTAAATAACACCTCCAGGTCACCAGCCTGCAGAAGGCAGAGCTTGTCCATTAACTTGGGCCCACCTGTGCTCTTTCCCTCGGCACGGGCACCAAAGATTCTTACCTGTTTTGTCCTCTGCTGGCTTCCTGGCCCCGAGCACCGTGCCTGGCATGTAATAGATACTCTGCAAGTATTGGTTTTATTTATGTTATTTTTTTGAGACAGCCTCGCTGTGTCACCCAGGCTGGAGTGCAGTGGCACAATCTCGGCTCACTACAATCTCCACCTCCTGGGTTCAAGTGATTCTCCTGCCTCAGCCTCCTGAGTAGCTGGGATTACAGGCACCCACCACCATGCCTGGCTAATTTTTGTATTTTTAGTAGGAGGGTTCATGTGGCCAGGCTGGTCTCAACTCTGACCTTGTGATCCATCCCTCGGCCTCCCAAAGTGGTGGGATTACAGGCGTGAGCCATCGTGCCCGGACTACTCATGGCCATTTCTATGGTTCTACCTCATAGAACTACCTCATGGGGTTGCATGAAGATTAAATGTGATGATTTTGTAAGCAGTGCCTCGCATGCAGGAAATGCCCTGTACATGTTGGAAAATCAATGTCTGCACTGGCCAGGCAGGTGCAGTGGTTCACACCTGTAATCCCAGCACTTTGGGAGGCTGAGGCAGACGGATCACCTGAGGTCAGGAGTTTGAGACCAGCCTGGCCAACATGGCAAAACTCCATCTCTACTAAAATACAAAAATTAGCCAGGCATGGTGGTGGGTGCCTGTATCCAGCTACTCAGGAGGCTGAGGCAGGAGAATCACTTGAACCCAGGAGGTGGAGATTGTAGTGAGCCGAGATTGTGCCACTGCACTCCAGCCTGGGTGACACAGCGAGGCTGTCTCAAAAATAACATAATAAAACCAATACTTGCAGAGTATCTATTACATGCCAGGCACGGTGCTCGGGGCCAGGAAGCCAGCAGAGGACAAAACAGGTAAGAATCTTTGGTGCCCGTGCCGAGGGAAAGAGCACAGGTGGGCCCAAGTTAATGGACAAGCTCTGCCTTCTGCAGGCTGGTGACCTGGAGGTGTTATTTAACTCCTCCTCTCCTCCATGAATGGGGCTGCCACACTCGTGCACTGGTAAGTGCTAAGTGTCTCCTGATACTATTAGTGGGTGTGGTAGGTTCAAGCCAACCACAGACTCCTGGACTCCCTTTCCCTTGAATCTGGGCAGGCTCATGACTGCCTTGACCAGTTTAATATGGTGCAAGTGAAATTGTGTCTGTTTCTGGCCCAGGACTTAAGGTACTAACAGCTTTCACTTCTTGCCTTGAGAATGTTCTCTCTGTGCTATCATGTCAAGCCGGAAAGCTCAGCTTTTGTTTTTTGAGACAGGTTCTCACTCTGTCACCTAGGATGGAGTGCCAGTGGTCTGATCACAGCTGGGCTCAAGGGATCCTTCCACCTCAGCCTCCCCAGTAGCTGGGACCACAGGCATGTGCCACCATGCCCAGCTCTCATTTTTTGTAGAGATGGGGTCTCACTATGTTTCCCAGGCTGGTCTTGAACTCCTGGGCTCAAGCAATCCTCCTGCCTTGGCCTCCCAAAGTGCTGGGATTATTGACATGGGCCAGTTTTAGCTTTTGTATGTAGGGCTATGATTATTTATTTTATTTTATTTTTTGTGATGGAGTTTTTGCTCTGTTGCCCAGGCTGGACTGCAATGGCGCAATCTCGGCTCATTGCAACCTCTGCCTCCTGGGTTCAAGTCATTCT
>NW_022143524.1:0-7510 GCF_007565055.1 Rhinopithecus roxellana
TTTCTCAGAAAGCTTCTCTTTAGTTTTATGTGAGGATATTTCCTTTATTACCATGGGCCCCAATAGGCTCCCAAATATCACTTTGCAGATTCCACCAGAAAGAGTGTTAGCAAACTGCTTCTTGAGGCAGAGGTTGTAACTCTGTGAGATGAACTCACAGATCAGAAAGAGTTTCTCAGAAAGCTTCTTTCTCCTTTTTATTGGAAGATGTTTCCATTGGCCCCATTGTTTTCAAAAGGGATCGGGAATATCTGTTCTCAGATTCCACACAAATAGGCCTAGGCCACGGCCCCACGAAATACCGCTGCAACTTAGTGAGTTGAATTCACACATCACATAGCGTTTCTCAGAAAGCTTTTCTTCTTTAGTAAGACGAGGTTATTTGTGGTCTTCGAGCGCCACCGTGTGTGTCCTATTGCAGATTCTGCGAAAATTCTGCTAGCGAGTTTCTCAGTGGAAACAATGATGGACATCTGTGGGCTGAATTCACCCACAACAAGAAGTTTTTGAGAAGCCTTCTCTGCAGGTTTCTCTGAGGATAGTTCCTTATTCAGCATGCGATTCAACGATATCCAACATCACATCTGATATCCTCAAAATGAGTGCTAGGAAACTCCCCCGAGAACGGGTGATAGAACACTGTGAAATGAATTCACATATCACAAAGCAGTTTCTCACAAAGCTTGGTTCCGCTTTCTCTTGAAGGATATTTCCTTTCTCCTTCTATTCTTCAAAGCTATCTGAAATATCACTTCTCAGAATCCACGGAAACACCAAAGAAACGGCTCCAAAGAACTGGCGTAAGTCTGTGAGTTGCATTCACACATGGCAATGCAGTTTCTCAGAAAGCTTCTCTTTAGTTATTATGTGAGGATATTTCCTTATTACCATGGGCCCCTAGGCTCCCAAATATCACTTTGCAGATTCCACGAAAAGTGTTAGCAACTGCTTCTTGCAGAGGAGGTTGTAACTCTGTGAGATGAACTCACAGATCAGAAAGAAGTTTCTCAGAAAGCTTCTTTCACGTTTGAACGGATGAAATTTCCTTATCAGCGTAGGCCTCAATGATCCAAAGAAGCCCTTCTCAGATTCCTCAAAGACAGTGTTAATGGACTGCTCCACGAAACATAAGTGTAACTCTGTGAGATGAATTCACACATCACCAAGAAGTTTCTAGAAAGCTTCTTTCTAGTTTTCATCTGGATATTTCCTTTGTCACTGTAATGTTCATTGCGCTATGAAGTATCTAATTGCAGATTTCCAGAAAACTGTGCTAACAAACTGATCACTGAAGAGAAACGTGTAACTCTGTGGTTGCATTCACATTGGCAATGCAGTTTCTCAGAAAGCTTCTCTTTAGTTATTATGTGAGGATATTTCCTTTACCATGGCCCCAATAGGCTCCCAAATATCACTTTGCAGATTCCACGAAAAGAGTGTTAGCAAACTGCTTCTTGAGGCAGAGGTTGTAACTCTGTGAGATGAACTCACAGATCAGAAAGAAGTTTTCTGAGAAGCTTCTTTCACGGTTTGAACGGATGAAATTTCCTTTATCAGCGTAGGCCTCAATTGATCCAAAGAAGCCCTTCTCAGATTCCTCAAAGACAGTGTTAATGGACTGCTCCACGAAACATAAGTGTAACTCTGTGAGATGAATTCACACATCACCAAGAAGTTTCTAAAAGCTTCTTTCTAGTTTTCATCTGGTATTTCCTTTGTCACTGTAATGTTCATTGCGCTATGAAGTCTAATTGCAGATTTCCAGAAAACTGTGCTAACAAACTGATCACTGAAGAGAAAGTGTAACTCTGTGAGTTGCATTCACACATGGCAATGCAGTTTCTCAGAAAGCTTCTCTTTAGTTATATGTGAGGATATTCTTTATCACCATGGGCCCCAATAGGCTCCCAAATATCACTTTGCAGATTCCACGAAAGAGTGTTAGCAAACTGCTTCTTGAGGCAGAGGTTGTAACTCTGTGAGATGAACTCACAGATCAGAAAGAAGTTTCTCAGAAAGCTTCTTTCACGTTTGAACGGATGAAATTTCCTTTATCAGCGTAGGCCTCAAAGTGGTCCAAAGAAGCCCTTCTCAGACCTCAAAGACAGTGTTAACGGACTGCTCCACGAAACATAAGTGTAACTCTGTGAGATGAATTCACACATCACCAAGAAGTTTCTAAGAAAGCTTCTTTCTAGTTTTCATCTCTGGATATTTCCTTTGTCACTGTAATGTTCATTGCGCTATGAAGTATCTAATTGCAGATTTCCAGAAAACTGTGCTAACAAACTGATCACTGAAGAGAAACGTGTAACTCTGTGGGTTGCATTCACACTTGGCAATGCAGTTTCTCAGAAAGCTTCTCTTTAGTTATTATGTGAGGATATTTCCTTTAACCATGGGCCCCAATAGGCTCCCAAATATCACTTTGCAGATTCCACGAAAAGAGTGTTAGCAAACTGCTTCTTGAGGCAGAGGTTGTAACTCTGTGAGATGAACTCACAGATCAGAAAGAAGTTTCTCAGAAAGCTTCTTTCACGTTTGAACGGATGAAATTTCCTTTATCAGCGTAGGCCTCAATGTGATCCAAAGAAGCCCTTCTCAGATTCCTCAAAGACAGTGTTAATGGACTGCTCCACGAAACATAAGTGTAACTCTGTGAGATGAATTCACACATCACCAAGAAGTTTCTAAGAAAGCTTCTTTCTAGTTTTCATCTCTGGATATTTCATTTGTCACTGTAATGTTCATTGCGCTATGAAGTATCTAATTGCAGATTTCCAGAAAACTGTGCTAACAAACTGATCACTGAAGAGAAACGTGTAACTCTGTGGTTGCATTCACACTTGGCAATGCAGTTTCTCAGAAAGCTTCTCTTTAGTTATTATGTGAGGATATTTCCTTTATTACCATGGGCCCCAATAGGCTCCCAAATATCACTTTGCAGATTCCACGAAAAGTGTTAGCAAACTGCTTCTTGAGGCAGAGGTTGTAACTCTGTGAGATGAACTCACAGATCAGAAAGAAGTTTCTCAGAAAGCTTCTTTCTCATTTTTATTGGAGATGTTTCCATTGGCCCCATTGTTTTCAAAGGGATCGGGAATATCTGTTCTCAGATTCCACACAAATAGGCCTAGGCCACGGCCCCACGAAATACCGCTGCAACTTAGTGAGTTGAATTCACACATCACATAGCGTTTCTCAGAAAGCTTCTTTCTTTAGTAAGACGAGGTTATTTGTGGTCTTGGAGCGCCACCGTGTGTCCTATTGCAGATTCTGCGAAAATTCTGCTAGCGAGTTTCTCAGTGGAAACAATGATGGACATCTGTGGGCTGAATTCACCCACAACAAAGAAGTTTTTGAGAAGCCTTCTCTGCAGGTTTCTCTGAGGATAGTTCCTTATTCAGCATGCGATTCAACGATATCCAAGACATCACATCTGAGATTCCTCAAAATGAGTGCTAGGAACTCCCCCGAAACGGGTGATAGAAACTGTGAAATGAATTCACATATCACAAAGCAGTTTCTCACAAAGCTTGGTTCCGCTTTCTCTTGAAGGATATTTCCTTTCTCCTTCTATTCTTCAAAGCTATCTGAAATATCACTTCTCAAATCCACGGAAACAGTCCAAAGAAACGGCTCCAAAGAACACTGGCGTAAGTCTGTGAGTTGCATTCACACATGGCAATGCAGTTTCTCAGAAAGCTTCTCTTTAGTTATTATGTGAGGATATTTCCTTTATTTACCATGGGCCCCAATAGGCTCCAAATATCACTTTGCAGATTCCACGAAAAGAGTGTTAGCAAACTGCTTCTTGAGGCAGAGGTTGTAACTCTGTGAGATGAACTCACAGATCAGAAAGAAGTTTCTCAGAAAGCTTCTTTCTCCTTTTTATTGGAAGATGTTTCCATTGGCCCCATTGTTTTCAAAGGGATCGGGAATATCTGTTCTCAGATTCCACACAAATAGGCCTAGGCCACGGCCCCACGAAATACCGCTGCAACTTAGTGAGTTGAATTCACACATCACATAGCGTTTCTCAGAAAGCTCTTTCTTTAGTAACACGAGGTTATTTGTGGTCTTCGAGCGCCACCGTGTGTCCTATTGCAGATTCTGCGAAAATTCTGCTAGCGAGTTTCTCAGTGGAAACAATGATGGACATCTGTGGGCTGAATTCACCCACAACAAAGAATTTTTTGAGAAGCCTTCTCTGCAGGTTTCTCTGAGGATAGTTCCTTATTCAGCATGCGATTCAACGATATCCAAGACATCACATATGAGATTCCTCAAAATGAGTGCTAGGAAACTCCCCGAGAACGGGTGATAGAACACTGTGAAATGAATTCACATATCACAAAGCAGTTTCTCACAAAGCTTGGTTCCGCTTTCTCTTGAAGGATATTTCCTTTCTCCTTCTATTCTTCAAAGCTATCTGAAATATCACTTCTCAGAATCCACGGAAACAGTCCAAAGAAACGGCTCCAAAGAACACTGGCGTAAGTCTGTGAGTTGCATTCACACATGGCAATGCAGTTTCTCAGAAAGCTTCTCTTTAGTTATTATGTGAGGATATTTCCTTTATTACCATGGGCCCCAATAGGCTCCCTATCACTTTGCAGATTCCACGAAAGAGTGTTAGCAAACTGCTTCTTGAGGCAGAGGTTGTAACTCTGTGAGATGAACTCACAGATCAGAAAGAAGTTTCTCAGAAAGTTTCTTTCACGGTTTGAACGGATGAAATTTCCTTTATCAGCGTAGGCCTCAATGTGATCCAAAGAAGCCCTTCTCAGATTCCTCAAAGACAGTGTTAATGGACTGCTCCACGAAACATAAGTGTAACTCTGTGAGATGAATTCACACATCACCAAGAAGTTTCTAAGAAAGCTTCTTCTAGTTTTCATCTCTGGATATTTCCTTTGTCACTGTAATGTTCATTGCGCTATGAAGTATCTAATTGCAGATTTCCAGAAAACTGTGCTAACAAACTGATCACTGAAGAGAACGTGTAACTCTGTGGTTGCATTCACACTGGCAATGCAGTTTCTCAGAAAGCTTCTTTTAGTTATTATGTGAGGATATTTCCTTTATAACCATGGGCCCCAATAGGCTCCCAAATATCACTTTGCAGATTCCACGAAAAGAGTGTTAGCAAACTGCTTCTTGAGGCAGAGGTTGTAACTCTGTGAGATGAACTCACAGATCAGAAAGAAGTTTCTCAGAAAGCTTCTTTCACGTTTGAACGGATGAAATTTCCTTTATCAGCTAGGCCTCAATGTGATCCAAAGAAGCCCTTCTCAGATTCCTCAAAGACAGTGTTAATGGACTGCTCCACGAAACATAAGTGTAACTCTGTGAGATGAATTCACACATCACCAAGAAGTTTCTAAGAAAGCTTCTTTCTAGTTTTCATCTGTGGATATTTCCTTTGTCACTGTAATGTTCATTGCGCTATGAAGTATCTAATTGCAGATTTCCAGAAAACTGTGCTAACAAACTGATCACAGAAGAGAAACGTGTAACTCTGTGAGTTGCATTCACACATGGCAATGCAGTTTCTCAGAAAGCTTCTCTTTAGTTATTATGTGAGGATATTTCCTTTATCACCATGGGCCCCAATAGGCTCCCAAATATCACTTTGCAGATTCCACGAAAAGAGTGTTAGCAAACTGCTTCTTGAGGCAGAGGTTGTAACTCTGTGAGATGAACTCACAGATCAGAAAGAAGTTTCTCAGAAAGCTTCTTTCACGTTTGAACGGATGAAATTTCCTTTATCAGCGTAGGCCTCAAAGTGGTCCAAAGAAGCCCTTCTCAGATCCTCAAAGACAGTGTTAACGGACTGCTCCACGAAACATAAGTGTAACTCTGTGAGATGAATTCACACATCACCAAGAAGTTTCTAAGAAAGCTTCTTTCTAGTTTTCACTCTGGATATTTCCTTTGTCACTGTAATGTTCATTGCGCTATGAAGTATCTAATTGCAGATTTCCAGAAAACTGTGCTAACAAACTGATCACTGAAGAGAAACGTGTAACTCTGTGGGTTGCATTCACACTTGGCAATGCAGTTTCTCAGAAAGCTTCTCTTTAGTTATTATGTGAGGATATTTCCTTTATACCATGGGCCCCAATAGGCTCCCAAATATCACTTTGCAGATTCCACGAAAAGAGTGTTAGCAAACTGCTTCTTGAGGCAGAGGTTGTAACTCTGTGAGATGAACTCACAGATCAGAAAGAAGTTTCTCAGAAAGCTTCTTTCACGTTTTGAACGGATGAAATTTCCTTTATCAGCGTAGGCCTCAATATGATCCAAAGAAGCCCTTCTCAGATTCCTCAAAGACAGTGTTAATGGACTGCTCCACGAAACATAAGTGTAACTCTGTGAGATGAATTCACACATCACCAAGAAGTTTCTAAGAAAGCTTCTTTCTAGTTTTCATCTGGATATTTCCTTTGTCACTGTAATGTTCATTGCGCTATGAAGTATCTAATTGCAGATTTCCAGAAAACTGTGCTAACAAACTGATCACTGAAGAGAAACGTGTAACTCTGTGAGTTGCATTCACACATGGCAATGCAGTTTCTCAGAAAGCTTCTCTTTAGTTATTATGTGAGGATATTTCCTTTATCACCATGGGCCCCAATAGGCTCCCAAATATCACTTTGCAGATTCCACGAAAAGAGTGTTAGCAAACTGCTTCTTGAGGCAGAGGTTGTAACTCTGTGAGATGAACTCACAGATCAGAAAGAAGTTTCTCAGAAAGCTTCTTTCACGTTTGAACGGATGAAATTTCCTTTATCAGCGTAGGCCTCAATGATCCAAAGAAGCCCTTCTCAGATTCCTCAAAGACAGTGTTAATGGACTGCTCCACGAAACATAAGTGTAACTCTGTGAGATGAATTCACACATCACCAAGAAGTTTCTAAGAAAGCTTCTTTCTAGTTTTCATCTCTGGATATTTCCTTTGTCACTGTAATGTTCATTGCGCTATGAAG
Organism: Rhinopithecus roxellana; assembly: GCF_007565055.1. NCBI lineage: Eukaryota > Metazoa > Chordata > Mammalia > Primates > Cercopithecidae > Rhinopithecus > Rhinopithecus roxellana. The sequence goes on from NW_022143524.1 coordinate 6,993, forward strand.
TATCTAATTGCAGATTTCCAGAAAACTGTGCTAACAAACTGATCACTGAAGAGAAACGTGTAACTCTGTGGTTGCATTCACACTGGCAATGCAGTTTCTCAGAAAGCTTCTCTTTAGTTATTATGTGAGGATATTTCCTTTATACCATGGGCCCCAATAGGCTCCCAAATATCACTTTGCAGATTCCACGAAAAGAGTGTTAGCAAACTGCTTCTTGAGGCAGAGGTTGTAACTCTGTGAGATGAACTCACAGATCAGAAAGAAGTTTCTCAGAAAGCTTCTTTCTCATTTTTATTGGAAGATGTTTCCATTGGCCCCATTGTTTTCAAAGGGATCGGGAATATCTGTTCTCAGATTCCACACAAATAGGCCTAGGCCACGGCCCCACGAAATACCGCTGCAACTTAGTGAGTTGAATTCACACATCACATAGCGTTTCTCAGAAAGCTTCTTTCTTTAGTAAGACGAGGTTATTTGTGGTCTTGGAGCGCCACCGTGTGTCCTATTGCAGATTCTGC
>NW_022143525.1:0-41479 GCF_007565055.1 Rhinopithecus roxellana
TCATCTCACAGAGTTACAACCTCTGCCTCAAGAAGCAGTTTGCGAACATCTTTTCGTTGGAATCTGCAAAGTGATATTTGGGAGCCTATTGGGGCCCATGGTGATAAAGGAAATATCTCACATATAACTAAAGAGAAGCTTTCTGAGAAACTGCATTGCCATGTGTGAATGCAACTCACAGAGTTACACGTTTCTCTTCAGTGATCAGTTGTTAGCACAGTTTTCTGGAAATCTGCAATTAGATACTTCATAGCGCAATGAACATTACAGTGACAAAGGAAATATCCACAGATGAAAACAAGAAAGAAGCTTTCTTAGAAACTCTTGGTGATGTGCTGAATTCATCTCACAGAGTTACACTTAGTTTCTTGGAGCAGTCCATTACACTGTCTTTGAGAAAGCTGAGAAGGGCTTCGTTGGATCACATTGAGGCCTACGCTGATTAAAGGGAATTTCATCCGTTCAAACCGTAAAGAAGCATTCTGAGAAACTTCTTTCTGATCTGTGAGTTCATCTCACAGAGTTAACAACCTCTGCCTCAAGAAGCAGTTTGCTAACACTCTTTTCGTGGAATCTGCAAAGTGATATTTGGGGAGCCTATTGGGGCCCATGGTGATAAAGGAAATATCCTCACATAATAACTAAGAGAAGCTTTCTGAGAAACTGCATTGCCATAGTGTGAATGCAACTCACAGAGTTACACGTTTCTCTTCAGTGATCAGTTTGTTAGCACAGTTTTCTGGAGATCTGCAATTCGATACTTCATAGCGCAATGAACGTTACTGTGACCAAGGAAATATCCACAGATGAAAACTAGAAAGAAGCTTTCTTAGAAACTTCTTGGTGATGTGTGAATTCATCTCACAGAGTTACACTTATGTTTCATGGAGCAGTCCATTAACACTGTCTTTGGGGAAACTGAGAAGGGATTCTTTGGATCACATTAAGGCCTACGCTGATAAAGGAAATTTCATCCGTTCAAAACGTGAAAGAAGCTTTCTGAGAAACTTCTTGCTGATCTGTGAGTTCATCTCACCGAGTTACAAACTCTGCCTCAAGAAGCAGTTTGCTAACACTCTTTTCGTGGAATCTGCAAAGTGATATTTGGGAGCCTATTGGGGCCCATGGTGATAAAGGAAATATCCTCACATAATAACTAAAGAGAAGCTTTCTGAGAAACTGCATTGCCATGTGTGAATGCAACTCACAGAGTTACACGTTTCTCTTCAGTGATCAGTTTGTTAGCACAGTTTTCTGGAAATCTGCAATTAGATACTTCATAGCGCAATGAACATTACAGTGACAAAGGAAATATCCACAGATGAAAACTAGAAAGAAGCTTTCTTAGAAACTTCTTGGTGATGTGTGAATTCATCTCACAGAGTTACACTTATGTTTCGTGGAGCAGTCCATTAACACTGTCTTTGAGGAATCTGAGAAGGGCTTCTTTGGATCACATTGAGGCCTACGCTGATAAAGGAAATTTCATCCGTTCAAAACGTGAAAGAAGCTTTCTGAGAAACTTCTTTCTGATCTGTGAGTTCATCTCACAGAGTTACAACCTCTGCCTCAAGAAGCAGTTTGCTAACACTCTTTTCGTGGAATCTGCAAAGTGATATTTGGGAGCCTATTGGGGCCCATGGTGATAAAGGAAATATCCTCACATAATAACTAAAGAGAAGCTTTCTGAGAAACTGCATTGCCATGTGTGAATGCAACTCACAGAGTTACACGTTTCTCTTCAGTGATCAGTTTGTTAGCACAGTTTTCTGGAAATCTGCAATTAGATACTTCATAGCGCAATGAACATTACAGTGACAAAGGAAATATCCACAGATGAAAACTAGAAAGAAGCTTTCTTAGAATCTTCTTGGTGATGTGTGAATTCATCTCACAGAGTTACACTTATGTTTCGTGGAGCAGTCCATTAACACTGTCTTTGAGGAATCTGAGAAGGGCTTCTTTGGATCACATTGAGGCCTACGCTGATAAAGGAAATTTCATCCGTTCAAACGTGAAAGAAGCTTTCTGAGAAACTTCTTTCTGATCTGTGAGTTCATCTCACAGAGTTACAACCTCTGCCTCAAGAAGCAGTTTGCTAACACTCTTTTCGTGGAATCTGCAAAGTGATATTTGGGAGCCTATTGGGGCCCATGGTGATAAAGGAATATCCTCACATAATAACTAAAGAGAAGCTTTCTGAGAAACTGCATTGCCATTGTGAATGCAACTCACAGAGTTACACGTTTCTCTTCAGTGATCAGTTTGTTAGCACAGTTTTCTGGAAATCTGCTAATTAGATACTTCATAGCGCAATGAACATTACAGTGACAAAGGAAATATCCACAGATGAAAACTAGAAAGAAGCTTTCTTAGAAACTTCTTGGTGATGTGTGAATTCATCTCACAGAGTTACACTTATGTTTCGTGGAGCAGTCCATTAACACTGTCTTGAGGAATCTGAGAAGGGCTTCTTTGGATCACATTGAGGCCTACGCTGATAAAGGAAATTTCATCCGTTCAAAACGTGAAAGAAGCTTTCTGAGAAACTTCTTTCTGATCTGTGAGTTCATCTCACAGAGTTACAACCTCTGCCTCAAGAAGCAGTTTGCTAACACTCTTTTCGTGGAATCTGCAAAGTGATATTTGGGAGCCTATTGGGGCCCATGGTGATAAAGGAAATATCCTCACATAATAACTAAAGAGAAGCTTTCTGAGAAACTGCATTGCCATGTGTGAATGCAACTCACAGAGTTACACGTTTCTCTTCAGTGATCAGTTTGTTAGCACAGTTTTCTGGAAATCTGCAATTAGATACTTCATAGCGCAATGAACATTACAGTGACAAAGGAAATATCCACAGATGAAAACTAGAAAGAAGCTTTCTTAGAAACTTCTTGGTGATGTGTGAATTCATCTCACAGAGTTACACTTATGTTTCGTGGAGCAGTCCATTAACACTGTCTTTGAGGAAACTGAGAAGGGCTTCTTTGGATCACATTGAGGCCTACGCTGATAAAGGAAATTTCATCCGTTCAAAACGTGAAAGAAGCTTTCTGAGAAACTTCTTTCTGATCTGTGAGTTCATCTCACAGAGTTACAACCTCTGCCCCAAGAAGCAGTTTGCTAACACTCTTTTCGTGGAATCTGCAAAGTGATATTTGGGAGCCTATTGGGGCCCATGGTGATAAAGGAAATATCCTCACATAATAACTAAAGAGAAGCTTTCTGAGAAACTGCATTGCCATGTGTGAATCCAACTCACAGAGTTACACGTTACTCTTCAGTGATCAGTTTGTTAGCACAGTTTTCTGGAGATCTGCAATTAGATACTTCATAGCGCAATGAACATTACTGTGACAAAGGAAATATCCACAGATGAAAACTAGAAAGAAGCTTTCTTAGAAACTTCTTGGTGATGTGTGAATTCATCTCACAGAGTTACACTTATGTTTCGTGGAGCAGTCCATTAACACTGTCTTTGAGGAATCTGAGAAGGGCTTCTTTGGATCACATTGAGGCCTACGCTGATAAAGGAAATTTCATCCGTTCAAAACGTGAAAGAAGCTTTCTGAGAAACTTCTTTCTGATCTGTGAGTTCATCTCACAGAGTTACAACCTCTGCCTCAAGAAGCAGTTTGCTAACACTCTTTTCGTGGAATCTGCAAAGTGATATTTGGGAGCCTATAGGGGCCCATGGTGATAAAGGAATTATCCTCACATAATAACTAAAGAGAAGCTTTCTGAGAAACTGCATTGCCATGTGTGAATGCAACTCACAGAGTTACACAGTTTCTCTTCAGTGATCAGTTTGTTAGCACAGTTTTCTGGAAATCTGCAATTAGATACTTCATAGCGCAATGAACATTACAGTGACAAAGGAAATATCCACAGATGAAAACTAGAAAGAAGCTTTCTTAGAAACTTCTTGGTGATGTGTGAATTCATCTCACAGAGTTACACTTATGTTTCGTGGAGCAGTCCATTAACACTGTCTTTGAGGAATCTGAGAAGGGCTTCTTTGGATCACATTGAGGCCTACGCTGATAAAGGAAATTTCATCCGTTCAAAACGTGAAAGAAGCTTTCTGAGAAACTTCTTTCTGATCTGTGAGTTCATCTCACAGAGTTACAACCTCTGCCTCAAGAAGCAGTTTGCTAACACTCTTTTCGTGGAATCTGCAAAGTGATATTTGGGAGCCTATTGGGGCCCATGGTGATAAAGGAATATCCTCACATAATAACTAAAGAGAAGCTTTCTGAGAAACTGCATTGCCATGTGTGAATGCAACTCACAGAGTTACACGTTTCTCTTCAGTGATCAGTTTGTTAGCACAGTTTTCTGGAAATCTGCAATTAGATACTTCATAGCGCAATGAACATTACAGTGACAAAGGAAATATCCACAGATGAAAACTAGAAAGAAGCTTTCTTAGAAACTTCTTGGTGATGTGTGAATTCATCTCACAGAGTTACACTTATGTTTCGTGGAGCAGTCCATTAACACTGTCTTTGAGGAATCTGAGAAGGGCTTCTTTGGATCACATTGAGGCCTACGCTGATAAAGGAAATTTCATCCGTTCAAAACGTGAAAGAAGCTTTCTGAGAAACTTCTTTCTGATCTGTGAGTTCATCTCACAGAGTTACAACCTCTGCCTCAAGAAGCAGTTTGCTAACACTCTTTCGTGGAATCTGCAAAGTGATATTTGGGAGCCTATTGGGGCCCATGGTGATAAAGGAAATATCCTCACATAATAACTAAAGAGAAGCTTTCTGAGAAACTGCATTGCCATGTGTGAATGCAACTCACAGAGTTACACGTTTCTCTTCAGTGATCAGTTTGTTAGCACAGTTTTCTGGAAATCTGCAATTAGATACTTCATAGCGCAATGAACATTACAGTGACAAAGGAAATATCCACAGATGAAAACTAGAAAGAAGCTTTCTTAGAACTTCTTGGTGATGTGTGAATTCATCTCACAGAGTTACACTTATGTTTCGTGGAGCAGTCCATTAACACTGTCTTTGAGGAAATCTGAGAAGGGCTTCTTTGGATCACATTGAGGCCTACGCTGATAAAGGAAATTTCATCCGTTCAAAACGTGAAAGAAGCTTTCTGAGAAACTTCTTTCTGATCTGTGAGTTCATCTCACAGAGTTACAACCTCTGCCTCAAGAAGCAGTTTGCTAACACTCTTTTCGTGGAATCTGCAAAGTGATATTTGGGAGCCTATTGGGGCCCATGGTGATAAAGGAAATATCCTCACATAATAACTAAAGAGAAGCTTTCTGAGAAACTGCATTGCCATGTGTGAATGCAACTCACAGAGTTACACGTTTCTCTTCAGTGATCAGTTTGTTAGCACAGTTTTCTGGAAATCTGCAATTAGATACTTCATAGCGCAATGAACATTACAGTGACAAAGGAAATATCCACAGATGAAAACTAGAAAGAAGCTTTCTTAGAAACTTCTTGGTGATGTGTGAATTCATCTCACAGAGTTACACTTATGTTTCGTGGAGCAGTCCATTAACACTGTCTTTGAGGAATCTGAGAAGGGCTTCTTTGGATCACATTGAGGCCTACGCTGATAAAGGAAATTTCATCCGTTCAAAACGTGAAAGAAGCTTTCTGAGAAACTTCTTTCTGATCTGTGAGTTCATCTCACAGAGTTACAACCTCTGCCTCAAGAAGCAGTTTGCTAACACTCTTTTCGTGGAATCTGCAAAGTGATATTTGGGAGCCTATTGGGGCCCATGGTGATAAAGGAAATATCCTCACATAATAACTAAAGAGAAGCTTTCTGAGAAACTGCATTGCCATGTGTGAATGCAACTCACAGAGTTACACGTTTCTCTTCAGTGATCAGTTTGTTAGCACAGTTTTCTGGAAATCTGCAATTAGATACTTCATAGCGCAATGAACATTACAGTGACAAAGGAAATATCCACAGATGAAAACTAGAAAGAAGCTTTCTTAGAAACTTCTTGGTGATGTGTGAATTCATCTCACAGAGTTACACTTATGTTTCGTGGAGCAGTCCATTAACACTGTCTTTGAGGAATCTGAGAAGGGCTTCTTTGGATCACATTGAGGCCTACGCTGATAAAGGAAATTTCATCCGTTCAAAACGTGAAAGAAGCTTTCTGAGAAACTTCTTTCTGATCTGTGAGTTCATCTCACAGAGTTACAACCTCTGCCTCAAGAAGCAGTTTGCTAACACTCTTTTCGTGGAATCTGCAAAGTGATATTTGGGAGCCTATTGGGGCCCATGGTGATAAAGGAAATATCCTCACATAATAACTAAAGAGAAGCTTTCTGAGAAACTGCATTGCCATGTGTGAATGCAACTCACAGAGTTACACGTTTCTCTTCAGTGATCAGTTTGTTAGCACAGTTTTCTGGAAATCTGCAATTAGATACTTCATAGCGCAATGAACATTACAGTGACAAAGGAAATATCCACAGATGAAAACTAGAAAGAAGCTTTCTTAGAAACTTCTTGGTGATGTGTGAATTCATCTCACAGAGTTACACTTATGTTTCGTGGAGCAGTCCATTAACACTGTCTTTGGGGAAACTGAGAAGGGCTTCTTTGGATCACATTGAGGCCTACGCTGATAAAGGAAATTTCATCCGTTCAAAACGTGAAAGAAGCTTCTGAGAAACTTCTTTCTGATCTGTGAGTTCATCTCACAGAGTTACAACCTCTGCCTCAAGAAGCAGTTTGCTAACACTCTTTTCGTGGAATCTGCAAAGTGATATTTGGGAGCCTATTGGGGCCCATGGTGATAAAGGAAATATCCTCACATAATAACTAAAGAGAAGCTTTCTGAGAAACTGCATTGCCATGTGTGAATGCAACTCACAGAGTTACACGTTTCTCTTCAGTGATCAGTTTGTTAGCACAGTTTTCTGGAAATCTGCAATTAGATACTTCATAGCGCAATGAACATTACAGTGACAAAGGAAATATCCACAGATGAAAACTAGAAAGAAGCTTTCTTAGAAACTTCTTGGTGATGTGTGAATTCATCTCACAGAGTTACACTTATGTTTCGTGGAGCAGTCCATTAACACTGTCTTTGAGGAATCTGAGAAGGGCTTCTTTGGATCACATTGAGGCCTACGCTGATAAAGGAAATTTCATCCGTTCAAAACGTGAAAGAAGCTTTCTGAGAAACTTCTTTCTGATCTGTGAGTTCATCTCACAGAGTTACAACCTCTGCCTCAAGAAGCAGTTTGCTAACACTCTTTTCGTGGAATCTGCAAAGTGATATTTGGGAGCCTATTGGGGCCCATGGTGATAAAGGAAATATCCTCACATAATAACTAAAGAGAAGCTTTCTGAGAAACTGCATTGCCATGTGTGAATGCAACTCACAGAGTTACACGTTTCTCTTCAGTGATCAGTTTGTTAGCACAGTTTTCTGGAAATCTGCAATTAGATACTTCATAGCGCAATGAACATTACAGTGACAAAGGAAATATCCACAGATGAAAACTAGAAAGAAGCTTTCTTAGAAACTTCTTGGTGATGTGTGAATTCATCTCACAGAGTTACACTTATGTTTCGTGGAGCAGTCCATTAACACTGTCTTTGAGGAATCTGAGAAGGGCTTCTTTGGATCACATTGAGGCCTACGCTGATAAAGGAAATTTCATCCGTTCAAAACGTGAAAGAAGCTTTCTGAGAAACTTCTTTCTGATCTGTGAGTTCATCTCACAGAGTTACAACCTCTGCCTCAAGAAGCAGTTTGCTAACACTCTTTTCGTGGAATCTGCAAAGTGATATTTGGGAGCCTATTGGGGCCCATGGTGATAAAGGAAATATCCTCACATAATAACTAAAGAGAAGCTTTCTGAGAAACTGCATTGCCATGTGTGAATGCAACTCACAGAGTTACACGTTTCTCTTCAGTGATCAGTTTGTTAGCACAGTTTTCTGGAAATCTGCAATTAGATACTTCATAGCGCAATGAACATTACAGTGACAAAGGAAATATCCACAGATGAAAACTAGAAAGAAGCTTTCTTAGAAACTTCTTGGTGATGTGTGAATTCATCTCACAGAGTTACACTTATGTTTCGTGGAGCAGTCCATTAACACTGTCTTTGAGGAATCTGAGAAGGGCTTCTTTGGATCACATTGAGGCCTACGCTGATAAAGGAAATTTCATCCGTTCAAAACGTGAAAGAAGCTTTCTGAGAAACTTCTTTCTGATCTGTGAGTTCATCTCACAGAGTTACAACCTCTGCCTCAAGAAGCAGTTTGCTAACACTCTTTTCGTGGAATCTGCAAAGTGATATTTGGGAGCCTATTGGGGCCCATGGTGATAAAGGAAATATCCTCACATAATAACTAAAGAGAAGCTTTCTGAGAAACTGCATTGCCATGTGTGAATGCAACTCACAGAGTTACACGTTTCTCTTCAGTGATCAGTTTGTTAGCACAGTTTTCTGGAAATCTGCAATTAGATACTTCATAGCGCAATGAACATTACAGTGACAAAGGAAATATCCACAGATGAAAACTAGAAAGAAGCTTTCTTAGAAACTTCTTGGTGATGTGTGAATTCATCTCACAGAGTTACACTTATGTTTCGTGGAGCAGTCCATTAACACTGTCTTTGAGGAATCTGAGAAGGGCTTCTTTGGATCACATTGAGGCCTACGCTGATAAAGGAAATTTCATCCGTTCAAAACGTGAAAGAAGCTTTCTGAGAAACTTCTTTCTGATCTGTGAGTTCATCTCACAGAGTTACAACCTCTGCCTCAAGAAGCAGTTTGCTAACACTCTTTTCGTGGAATCTGCAAAGTGATATTGGGAGCCTATTGGGGCCCATGGTGATAAAGGAAATATCCTCACATAATAACTAAAGAGAAGCTTTCTGAGAAACTGCATTGCCATGTGTGAATGCAACTCACAGAGTTACACGTTTCTCTTCAGTGATCAGTTTGTTAGCACAGTTTTCTGGAAATCTGCAATTAGATACTTCATAGCGCAATGAACATTACAGTGACAAAGGAAATATCCACAGATGAAAACTAGAAAGAAGCTTTCTTAGAAACTTCTTGGTGATGTGTGAATTCATCTCACAGAGTTACACTTATGTTTCGTGGAGCAGTCCATTAACACTGTCTTTGAGGAATCTGAGAAGGGCTTCTTTGGATCACATTGAGGCCTACGCTGATAAAGGAAATTTCATCCGTTCAAAACGTGAAAGAAGCTTTCTGAGAAACTTCTTTCTGATCTGTGAGTTCATCTCACAGAGTTACAACCTCTGCCTCAAGAAGCAGTTTGCTAACACTCTTTTCGTGGAATCTGCAAAGTGATATTTGGGAGCCTATTGGGGCCCATGGTGATAAAGGAAATATCCTCACATAATAACTAAAGAGAAGCTTTCTGAGAAACTGCATTGCCAATGTGTGAATGCAACTCACAGAGTTACACGTTTCTCTTCAGTGATCAGTTTGTTAGCACAGTTTTCTGGAAATCTGCAATTAGATACTTCATAGCGCAATGAACATTACAGTGACAAAGGAAATATCCACAGATGAAAACTAGAAAGAAGCTTTCTTAGAAACTTCTTGGTGATGTGTGAATTCATCTCACAGAGTTACACTTATGTTTCGTGGAGCAGTCCATTAACACTGTCTTTGAGGAATCTGAGAAGGGCTTCTTTGGATCACATTGAGGCCTACGCTGATAAAGGAAATTTCATCCGTTCAAAACGTGAAAGAAGCTTTCTGAGAAACTTCTTTCTGATCTGTGAGTTCATCTCACAGAGTTACAACCTCTGCCTCAAGAAGCAGTTTGCTAACACTCTTTTCGTGGAATCTGCAAAGTGATATTTGGGAGCCTATTGGGGCCCATGGTGATAAAGGAAATATCCTCACATAATAACTAAAGAGAAGCTTTCTGAGAAACTGCATTGCCATGTGTGAATGCAACTCACAGAGTTACACGTTTCTCTTCAGTGATCAGTTTGTTAGCACAGTTTTCTGGAAATCTGCAATTAGATACTTCATAGCGCAATGAACATTACAGTGACAAAGGAAATATCCACAGATGAAAACTAGAAAGAAGCTTTCTTAGAAACTTCTTGGTGATGTGTGAATTCATCTCACAGAGTTACACTTATGTTTCGTGGAGCAGTCCATTAACACTGTCTTTGAGGAATCTGAGAAGGGCTTCTTTGGATCACATTGAGGCCTACGCTGATAAAGGAAATTTCATCCGTTCAAAACGTGAAAGAAGCTTTCTGAGAAACTTCTTTCTGATCTGTGAGTTCATCTCACAGAGTTACAACCTCTGCCTCAAGAAGCAGTTTGCTAACACTCTTTTCGTGGAATCTGCAAAGTGATATTTGGGAGCCTATTGGGGCCCATGGTGATAAAGGAAATATCCTCACATAATAACTAAAGAGAAGCTTTCTGAGAAACTGCATTGCCATGTGTGAATGCAACTCACAGAGTTACACGTTTCTCTTCAGTGATCAGTTTGTTAGCACAGTTTTCTGGAAATCTGCAATTAGATACTTCATAGCGCAATGAACATTACAGTGACAAAGGAAATATCCACAGATGAAAACTAGAAAGAAGCTTTCTTAGAAACTTCTTGGTGATGTGTGAATTCATCTCACAGAGTTACACTTATGTTTCGTGGAGCAGTCCATTAACACTGTCTTTGAGGAATCTGAGAAGGGCTTCTTTGGATCACATTGAGGCCTACGCTGATAAAGGAAATTTCATCCGTTCAAAACGTGAAAGAAGCTTTCTGAGAAACTTCTTTCTGATCTGTGAGTTCATCTCACAGAGTTACAACCTCTGCCTCAAGAAGCAGTTTGCTAACACTCTTTTCGTGGAATCTGCAAAGTGATATTTGGGAGCCTATTGGGGCCCATGGTGATAAAGGAAATATCCTCACATAATAACTAAAGAGAAGCTTTCTGAGAAACTGCATTGCCATGTGTGAATGCAACTCACAGAGTTACACGTTTCTCTTCAGTGATCAGTTTGTTAGCACAGTTTTCTGGAAATCTGCAATTAGATACTTCATAGCGCAATGAACATTACAGTGACAAAGGAAATATCCACAGATGAAAACTAGAAAGAAGCTTTCTTAGAAACTTCTTGGTGATGTGTGAATTCATCTCACAGAGTTACACTTATGTTTCGTGGAGCAGTCCATTAACACTGTCTTTGAGGAATCTGAGAAGGGCTTCTTTGGATCACATTGAGGCCTACGCTGATAAAGGAAATTTCATCCGTTCAAAACGTGAAAGAAGCTTTCTGAGAAACTTCTTTCTGATCTGTGAGTTCATCTCACAGAGTTACAACCTCTGCCTCAAGAAGCAGTTTGCTAACACTCTTTTCGTGGAATCTGCAAAGTGATATTTGGGAGCCTATTGGGGCCCATGGTGATAAAGGAAATATCCTCACATAATAACTAAAGAGAAGCTTTCTGAGAAACTGCATTGCCATGTGTGAATGCAACTCACAGAGTTACACGTTTCTCTTCAGTGATCAGTTTGTTAGCACAGTTTTCTGGAAATCTGCAATTAGATACTTCATAGCGCAATGAACATTACAGTGACAAAGGAAATATCCACAGATGAAAACTAGAAAGAAGCTTTCTTAGAAACTTCTTGGTGATGTGTGAATTCATCTCACAGAGTTACACTTATGTTTCGTGGAGCAGTCCATTAACACTGTCTTTGAGGAATCTGAGAAGGGCTTCTTTGGATCACATTGAGGCCTACGCTGATAAAGGAAATTTCATCCGTTCAAAACGTGAAAGAAGCTTTCTGAGAAACTTCTTTCTGATCTGTGAGTTCATCTCACAGAGTTACAACCTCTGCCTCAAGAAGCAGTTTGCTAACACTCTTTTCGTGGAATCTGCAAAGTGATATTTGGGAGCCTATTGGGGCCCATGGTGATAAAGGAAATATCCTCACATAATAACTAAAGAGAAGCTTTCTGAGAAACTGCATTGCCATGTGTGAATGCAACTCACAGAGTTACACGTTTCTCTTCAGTGATCAGTTTGTTAGCACAGTTTTCTGGAAATCTGCAATTAGATACTTCATAGCGCAATGAACATTACAGTGACAAAGGAAATATCCACAGATGAAAACTAGAAAGAAGCTTTCTTAGAAACTTCTTGGTGATGTGTGAATTCATCTCACAGAGTTACACTTATGTTTCGTGGAGCAGTCCATTAACACTGTCTTTGAGGAATCTGAGAAGGGCTTCTTTGGATCACATTGAGGCCTACGCTGATAAAGGAAATTTCATCCGTTCAAAACGTGAAAGAAGCTTTCTGAGAAACTTCTTTCTGATCTGTGAGTTCATCTCACAGAGTTACAACCTCTGCCTCAAGAAGCAGTTTGCTAACACTCTTTTCGTGGAATCTGCAAAGTGATATTTGGGAGCCTATTGGGGCCCATGGTGATAAAGGAAATATCCTCACATAATAACTAAAGAGAAGCTTTCTGAGAAACTGCATTGCCATGTGTGAATGCAACTCACAGAGTTACACGTTTCTCTTCAGTGATCAGTTTGTTAGCACAGTTTTCTGGAAATCTGCAATTAGATACTTCATAGCGCAATGAACATTACAGTGACAAAGGAAATATCCACAGATGAAAACTAGAAAGAAGCTTTCTTAGAAACTTCTTGGTGATGTGTGAATTCATCTCACAGAGTTACACTTATGTTTCGTGGAGCAGTCCATTAACACTGTCTTTGAGGAATCTGAGAAGGGCTTCTTTGGATCACATTGAGGCCTACGCTGATAAAGGAAATTTCATCCGTTCAAAACGTGAAAGAAGCTTTCTGAGAAACTTCTTTCTGATCTGTGAGTTCATCTCACAGAGTTACAACCTCTGCCTCAAGAAGCAGTTTGCTAACACTCTTTTCGTGGAATCTGCAAAGTGATATTTGGGAGCCTATTGGGGCCCATGGTGATAAAGGAAATATCCTCACATAATAACTAAAGAGAAGCTTTCTGAGAAACTGCATTGCCATGTGTGAATGCAACTCACAGAGTTACACGTTTCTCTTCAGTGATCAGTTTGTTAGCACAGTTTTCTGGAAATCTGCAATTAGATACTTCATAGCGCAATGAACATTACAGTGACAAAGGAAATATCCACAGATGAAAACTAGAAAGAAGCTTTCTTAGAAACTTCTTGGTGATGTGTGAATTCATCTCACAGAGTTACACTTATGTTTCGTGGAGCAGTCCATTAACACTGTCTTTGAGGAATCTGAGAAGGGCTTCTTTGGATCACATTGAGGCCTACGCTGATAAAGGAAATTTCATCCGTTCAAAACGTGAAAGAAGCTTTCTGAGAAACTTCTTTCTGATCTGTGAGTTCATCTCACAGAGTTACAACCTCTGCCTCAAGAAGCAGTTTGCTAACACTCTTTTCGTGGAATCTGCAAAGTGATATTTGGGAGCCTATTGGGGCCCATGGTGATAAAGGAAATATCCTCACATAATAACTAAAGAGAAGCTTTCTGAGAAACTGCATTGCCATGTGTGAATGCAACTCACAGAGTTACACGTTTCTCTTCAGTGATCAGTTTGTTAGCACAGTTTTCTGGAAATCTGCAATTAGATACTTCATAGCGCAATGAACATTACAGTGACAAAGGAAATATCCACAGATGAAAACTAGAAAGAAGCTTTCTTAGAAACTTCTTGGTGATGTGTGAATTCATCTCACAGAGTTACACTTATGTTTCGTGGAGCAGTCCATTAACACTGTCTTTGAGGAATCTGAGAAGGGCTTCTTTGGATCACATTGAGGCCTACGCTGATAAAGGAAATTTCATCCGTTCAAAACGTGAAAGAAGCTTTCTGAGAAACTTCTTTCTGATCTGTGAGTTCATCTCACAGAGTTACAACCTCTGCCTCAAGAAGCAGTTTGCTAACACTCTTTTCGTGGAATCTGCAAAGTGATATTTGGGAGCCTATTGGGGCCCATGGTGATAAAGGAAATATCCTCACATAATAACTAAAGAGAAGCTTTCTGAGAAACTGCATTGCCATGTGTGAATGCAACTCACAGAGTTACACGTTTCTCTTCAGTGATCAGTTTGTTAGCACAGTTTTCTGGAAATCTGCAATTAGATACTTCATAGCGCAATGAACATTACAGTGACAAAGGAAATATCCACAGATGAAAACTAGAAAGAAGCTTTCTTAGAAACTTCTTGGTGATGTGTGAATTCATCTCACAGAGTTACACTTATGTTTCGTGGAGCAGTCCATTAACACTGTCTTTGAGGAATCTGAGAAGGGCTTCTTTGGATCACATTGAGGCCTACGCTGATAAAGGAAATTTCATCCGTTCAAAACGTGAAAGAAGCTTTCTGAGAAACTTCTTTCTGATCTGTGAGTTCATCTCACAGAGTTACAACCTCTGCCTCAAGAAGCAGTTTGCTAACACTCTTTTCGTGGAATCTGCAAAGTGATATTTGGGAGCCTATTGGGGCCCATGGTGATAAAGGAAATATCCTCACATAATAACTAAAGAGAAGCTTTCTGAGAAACTGCATTGCCATGTGTGAATGCAACTCACAGAGTTACACGTTTCTCTTCAGTGATCAGTTTGTTAGCACAGTTTTCTGGAAATCTGCAATTAGATACTTCATAGCGCAATGAACATTACAGTGACAAAGGAAATATCCACAGATGAAAACTAGAAAGAAGCTTTCTTAGAAACTTCTTGGTGATGTGTGAATTCATCTCACAGAGTTACACTTATGTTTCGTGGAGCAGTCCATTAACACTGTCTTTGAGGAATCTGAGAAGGGCTTCTTTGGATCACATTGAGGCCTACGCTGATAAAGGAAATTTCATCCGTTCAAAACGTGAAAGAAGCTTTCTGAGAAACTTCTTTCTGATCTGTGAGTTCATCTCACAGAGTTACAACCTCTGCCTCAAGAAGCAGTTTGCTAACACTCTTTTCGTGGAATCTGCAAAGTGATATTTGGGAGCCTATTGGGGCCCATGGTGATAAAGGAAATATCCTCACATAATAACTAAAGAGAAGCTTTCTGAGAAACTGCATTGCCATGTGTGAATGCAACTCACAGAGTTACACGTTTCTCTTCAGTGATCAGTTTGTTAGCACAGTTTTCTGGAAATCTGCAATTAGATACTTCATAGCGCAATGAACATTACAGTGACAAAGGAAATATCCACAGATGAAAACTAGAAAGAAGCTTTCTTAGAAACTTCTTGGTGATGTGTGAATTCATCTCACAGAGTTACACTTATGTTTCGTGGAGCAGTCCATTAACACTGTCTTTGAGGAATCTGAGAAGGGCTTCTTTGGATCACATTGAGGCCTACGCTGATAAAGGAAATTTCATCCGTTCAAAACGTGAAAGAAGCTTTCTGAGAAACTTCTTTCTGATCTGTGAGTTCATCTCACAGAGTTACAACCTCTGCCTCAAGAAGCAGTTTGCTAACACTCTTTTCGTGGAATCTGCAAAGTGATATTTGGGAGCCTATTGGGGCCCATGGTGATAAAGGAAATATCCTCACATAATAACTAAAGAGAAGCTTTCTGAGAAACTGCATTGCCATGTGTGAATGCAACTCACAGAGTTACACGTTTCTCTTCAGTGATCAGTTTGTTAGCACAGTTTTCTGGAAATCTGCAATTAGATACTTCATAGCGCAATGAACATTACAGTGACAAAGGAAATATCCACAGATGAAAACTAGAAAGAAGCTTTCTTAGAAACTTCTTGGTGATGTGTGAATTCATCTCACAGAGTTACACTTATGTTTCGTGGAGCAGTCCATTAACACTGTCTTTGAGGAATCTGAGAAGGGCTTCTTTGGATCACATTGAGGCCTACGCTGATAAAGGAAATTTCATCCGTTCAAAACGTGAAAGAAGCTTTCTGAGAAACTTCTTTCTGATCTGTGAGTTCATCTCACAGAGTTACAACCTCTGCCTCAAGAAGCAGTTTGCTAACACTCTTTTCGTGGAATCTGCAAAGTGATATTTGGGAGCCTATTGGGGCCCATGGTGATAAAGGAAATATCCTCACATAATAACTAAAGAGAAGCTTTCTGAGAAACTGCATTGCCATGTGTGAATGCAACTCACAGAGTTACACGTTTCTCTTCAGTGATCAGTTTGTTAGCACAGTTTTCTGGAAATCTGCAATTAGATACTTCATAGCGCAATGAACATTACAGTGACAAAGGAAATATCCACAGATGAAAACTAGAAAGAAGCTTTCTTAGAAACTTCTTGGTGATGTGTGAATTCATCTCACAGAGTTACACTTATGTTTCGTGGAGCAGTCCATTAACACTGTCTTTGAGGAATCTGAGAAGGGCTTCTTTGGATCACATTGAGGCCTACGCTGATAAAGGAAATTTCATCCGTTCAAAACGTGAAAGAAGCTTTCTGAGAAACTTCTTTCTGATCTGTGAGTTCATCTCACAGAGTTACAACCTCTGCCTCAAGAAGCAGTTTGCTAACACTCTTTTCGTGGAATCTGCAAAGTGATATTTGGGAGCCTATTGGGGCCCATGGTGATAAAGGAAATATCCTCACATAATAACTAAAGAGAAGCTTTCTGAGAAACTGCATTGCCATGTGTGAATGCAACTCACAGAGTTACACGTTTCTCTTCAGTGATCAGTTTGTTAGCACAGTTTTCTGGAAATCTGCAATTAGATACTTCATAGCGCAATGAACATTACAGTGACAAAGGAAATATCCACAGATGAAAACTAGAAAGAAGCTTTCTTAGAAACTTCTTGGTGATGTGTGAATTCATCTCACAGAGTTACACTTATGTTTCGTGGAGCAGTCCATTAACACTGTCTTTGAGGAATCTGAGAAGGGCTTCTTTGGATCACATTGAGGCCTACGCTGATAAAGGAAATTTCATCCGTTCAAAACGTGAAAGAAGCTTTCTGAGAAACTTCTTTCTGATCTGTGAGTTCATCTCACAGAGTTACAACCTCTGCCTCAAGAAGCAGTTTGCTAACACTCTTTTCGTGGAATCTGCAAAGTGATATTTGGGAGCCTATTGGGGCCCATGGTGATAAAGGAAATATCCTCACATAATAACTAAAGAGAAGCTTTCTGAGAAACTGCATTGCCATGTGTGAATGCAACTCACAGAGTTACACGTTTCTCTTCAGTGATCAGTTTGTTAGCACAGTTTTCTGGAAATCTGCAATTAGATACTTCATAGCGCAATGAACATTACAGTGACAAAGGAAATATCCACAGATGAAAACTAGAAAGAAGCTTTCTTAGAAACTTCTTGGTGATGTGTGAATTCATCTCACAGAGTTACACTTATGTTTCGTGGAGCAGTCCATTAACACTGTCTTTGAGGAATCTGAGAAGGGCTTCTTTGGATCACATTGAGGCCTACGCTGATAAAGGAAATTTCATCCGTTCAAAACGTGAAAGAAGCTTTCTGAGAAACTTCTTTCTGATCTGTGAGTTCATCTCACAGAGTTACAACCTCTGCCTCAAGAAGCAGTTTGCTAACACTCTTTTCGTGGAATCTGCAAAGTGATATTTGGGAGCCTATTGGGGCCCATGGTGATAAAGGAAATATCCTCACATAATAACTAAAGAGAAGCTTTCTGAGAAACTGCATTGCCATGTGTGAATGCAACTCACAGAGTTACACGTTTCTCTTCAGTGATCAGTTTGTTAGCACAGTTTTCTGGAAATCTGCAATTAGATACTTCATAGCGCAATGAACATTACAGTGACAAAGGAAATATCCACAGATGAAAACTAGAAAGAAGCTTTCTTAGAAACTTCTTGGTGATGTGTGAATTCATCTCACAGAGTTACACTTATGTTTCGTGGAGCAGTCCATTAACACTGTCTTTGAGGAATCTGAGAAGGGCTTCTTTGGATCACATTGAGGCCTACGCTGATAAAGGAAATTTCATCCGTTCAAAACGTGAAAGAAGCTTTCTGAGAAACTTCTTTCTGATCTGTGAGTTCATCTCACAGAGTTACAACCTCTGCCTCAAGAAGCAGTTTGCTAACACTCTTTTCGTGGAATCTGCAAAGTGATATTTGGGAGCCTATTGGGGCCCATGGTGATAAAGGAAATATCCTCACATAATAACTAAAGAGAAGCTTTCTGAGAAACTGCATTGCCATGTGTGAATGCAACTCACAGAGTTACACGTTTCTCTTCAGTGATCAGTTTGTTAGCACAGTTTTCTGGAAATCTGCAATTAGATACTTCATAGCGCAATGAACATTACAGTGACAAAGGAAATATCCACAGATGAAAACTAGAAAGAAGCTTTCTTAGAAACTTCTTGGTGATGTGTGAATTCATCTCACAGAGTTACACTTATGTTTCGTGGAGCAGTCCATTAACACTGTCTTTGAGGAATCTGAGAAGGGCTTCTTTGGATCACATTGAGGCCTACGCTGATAAAGGAAATTTCATCCGTTCAAAACGTGAAAGAAGCTTTCTGAGAAACTTCTTTCTGATCTGTGAGTTCATCTCACAGAGTTACAACCTCTGCCTCAAGAAGCAGTTTGCTAACACTCTTTTCGTGGAATCTGCAAAGTGATATTTGGGAGCCTATTGGGGCCCATGGTGATAAAGGAAATATCCTCACATAATAACTAAAGAGAAGCTTTCTGAGAAACTGCATTGCCATGTGTGAATGCAACTCACAGAGTTACACGTTTCTCTTCAGTGATCAGTTTGTTAGCACAGTTTTCTGGAAATCTGCAATTAGATACTTCATAGCGCAATGAACATTACAGTGACAAAGGAAATATCCACAGATGAAAACTAGAAAGAAGCTTTCTTAGAAACTTCTTGGTGATGTGTGAATTCATCTCACAGAGTTACACTTATGTTTCGTGGAGCAGTCCATTAACACTGTCTTTGAGGAATCTGAGAAGGGCTTCTTTGGATCACATTGAGGCCTACGCTGATAAAGGAAATTTCATCCGTTCAAAACGTGAAAGAAGCTTTCTGAGAAACTTCTTTCTGATCTGTGAGTTCATCTCACAGAGTTACAACCTCTGCCTCAAGAAGCAGTTTGCTAACACTCTTTTCGTGGAATCTGCAAAGTGATATTTGGGAGCCTATTGGGGCCCATGGTGATAAAGGAAATATCCTCACATAATAACTAAAGAGAAGCTTTCTGAGAAACTGCATTGCCATGTGTGAATGCAACTCACAGAGTTACACGTTTCTCTTCAGTGATCAGTTTGTTAGCACAGTTTTCTGGAAATCTGCAATTAGATACTTCATAGCGCAATGAACATTACAGTGACAAAGGAAATATCCACAGATGAAAACTAGAAAGAAGCTTTCTTAGAAACTTCTTGGTGATGTGTGAATTCATCTCACAGAGTTACACTTATGTTTCGTGAAGCAGTCCATTAACACTGTCTTTGAGGAATCTGAGAAGGGCTTCTTTAGATCACATTGAGGCCTACGCAGATAAAGGAAATTTCATCCGTTCAAAACGTGAAAGAAGCTTTCTGAGAAACTTCTTTCTGATCTGTGAGTTCATCTCACAGAGTTACAACCTCTGCCTCAAGAAGAAGTTTGCTAACACTCTTTTCGTGGAATCTGCAAAGTGATATTTGGGAGCCTATTGGGGCCCATGGTGATAAAGGAATATCCTCACATAATAACTAAAGAGAAGCTTTCTGAGAAACTGCATTGCCATAGTGTGAATGCAACTCACAGAGTTACACGTTTCTCTTCAGTGATCAGTTTGTTAGCACAGTTTTCTGGAAATCTGCAATTAGATACTTCATAGCGCAATGAACATTACAGTGACAAAGGAAATATCCACAGATGAAAACTAGAAAGAAGCTTTCTTAGAAACTTCTTGGTGATGTGTGAATTCATCTCACAGAGTTACACTTATGTTTCGTGGAGCAGTCCATTAACACTGTCTTTGAGGAATCTGAGAAGGGCTTCTTTGGATCAAATTGAGGCCTACGCTGATAAAGGAAATTTCATCCGTTCAAAACGTGAAAGAAGCTTTCTGAGAAACTTCTTTCTGATCTGTGAGTTCATCTCACAGAGTTACAACCTCTGCCTCAAGAAGCAGTTTGCTAACACTCTTTTCGTGGAATCTGCAAAGTGATATTTGGGAGCCTATTGGGGCCCATGGTGATAAAGGAAATATCCTCACATAATAACTAAAGAGAAGCTTTCTGAGAAACTGCATTGCCATGTGTGAATGCAACTCACAGAGTTACACGTTTCTCTTCAGTGATCAGTTTGTTAGCACAGTTTTCTGGAAATCTGCAATTAGATACTTCATAGCGCAATGAACATTACAGTGACAAAGGAAATATCCACAGATGAAAACTAGAAAGAAGCTTTCTTAGAAACTTCTTGGTGATGTGTGAATTCATCTCACAGAGTTACACTTATGTTTCGTGGAGCAGTCCATTAACACTGTCTTTGAGGAATCTGAGAAGGGCTTCTTTGGATCACATTGAGGCCTACGCTGATAAAGGAAATTTCATCCGTTCAAAACGTGAAAGAAGCTTTCTGAGAAACTTCTTTCTGATCTGTGAGTTCATCTCACAGTTACAACCTCTGCCTCAAGAAGCAGTTTGCTAACACTCTTTTCGTGGAATCTGCAAAGTGATATTTGGGAGCCTATTGGGGCCCATGGTGATAAAGGAATTATCCTCACATAATAACTAAAGAGAAGCTTTCTGAGAAACTGCATTGCCATGTGTGAATGCAACTCACAGAGTTACACGTTTCTCTTCAGTGATCAGTTTGTTAGCACAGTTTTCTGGAAATCTGCAATTAGATACTTCATAGCGCAATGAACATTACAGTGACAAAGGAAATATCCACAGATGAAAACTAGAAAGAAGCTTTCTTAGAAACTTCTTGGTGATGTGTGAATTCATCTCACAGAGTTACACTTATGTTTCGTGAAGCAGTCCATTAACACTGTCTTTGAGGAATCTGAGAAGGGCTTCTTTAGATCACATTGAGGCCTACGCTGATAAAGGAAATTTCATCCGTTCAAAACGTGAAAGAAGCTTTCTGAGAAACTTCTTTCTGATCTGTGAGTTCATCTCACAGGGTTACAACCTCTGCCTCAAAAGAACTTTCCTAACACGCTTTTCGTGGAATCTGCAATGTGATATTTGGGAGTCTATTGGGGCCCATGGTGATAAAGGAATATCCTCACATAATAACTAAAGAGAAGCTTTCTGAGAAACTGCATTGCCATGTGTGAATGCAACTCACAGAGTTACACGTTTCTCTTCAGTGATCAGTTTGTTAGCACAGTTTTCTGGAAATCTGCAATTAGATACTTCATAGCGCAATGAACATTACAGTGACAAAGGAAATATCCACAGATGAAAACTAGAAAGAAGCTTTCTTAGAAACTTCTTGGTGATGTGTGAATTCATCTCACAGAGTTACACTTATGTTTCGTGGAGCAGTCCATTAACACTGTCTTTGAGGAATCTGAGAAGGGCTTCTTTGGATCACATTGAGGCCTACGCTGATAAAGGAAATTTCATCCGTTCAAAACGTGAAAGAAGCTTTCTGAGAAACTTCTTTCTGATCTGTGAGTTCATCTCACAGTTACAACCTCTGCCTCAAGAAGCAGTTTGCTAACACTCTTTTCGTGGAATCTGCAAAGTGATATTTGGGAGCCTATTGGGGCCCATGGTGATAAAGGAATTATCCTCACATAATAACTAAAGAGAAGCTTTCTGAGAAACTGCATTGCCATGTGTGAATGCAACTCACAGAGTTACACGTTTCTCTTCAGTGATCAGTTTGTTAGCACAGTTTTCTGGAAATCTGCAATTAGATACTTCATAGCGCAATGAACATTACAGTGACAAAGGAAATATCCACAGATGAAAACTAGAAAGAAGCTTTCTTAGAAACTTCTTGGTGATGTGTGAATTCATCTCACAGAGTTACACTTATGTTTCGTGAAGCAGTCCATTAACACTGTCTTTGAGGAATCTGAGAAGGGCTTCTTTGGATCACATTGAGGCCTACGCTGATAAAGGAAATTTCATCCGTTCAAAACGTGAAAGAAGCTTTCTGAGAAACTTCTTTCTGATCTGTGAGTTCATCTCACAGAGTTACAACCTCTGCCTCAAGAAGAAGTTTGCTAACACGCTTTTCGTGGAATCTGCAAAGTGATATTTGGGAGCCTATTGGGGCCCATGGTGATAAAGGAATATCCTCACATAATAACTAAAGAGAAGCTTTCTGAGAAACTGCATTGCCATGTGTGAATGCAACTCACAGAGTTACACGTTTCTCTTCAGTGATCAGTTTGTTAGCACAGTTTTCTGGAAATCTGCAATTAGATACTTCATAGCGCAATGAACATTACAGTGACAAAGGAAATATCCACAGATGAAAACTAGAAAGAAGCTTTCTTAGAAACTTCTTGGTGATGTGTGAATTCATCTCACAGAGTTACACTTATGTTTCGTGGAGCAGTCCATTAACACTGTCTTTGAGGAATCTGAGAAGGGCTTCTTTGGATCACATTGAGGCCTACGCTGATAAAGGAAATTTCATCCGTTCAAAACGTGAAAGAAGCTTTCTGAGAAACTTCTTTCTGATCTGTGAGTTCATCTCACAGAGTTACAACCTCTGCCTCAAGAAGCAGTTTGCTAACACTCTTTTCGTGGAATCTGCAAAGTGATATTTGGGAGCCTATTGGGGCCCATGGTGATAAAGGAATTATCCTCACATAATAACTAAAGAGAAGCTTTCTGAGAAACTGCATTGCCATGTGTGAATGCAACTCACAGAGTTACACGTTTCTCTTCAGTGATCAGTTTGTTAGCACAGTTTTCTGGAAATCTGCAATTAGATACTTCATAGCGCAATGAACATTACAGTGACAAAGGAAATATCCACAGATGAAAACTAGAAAGAAGCTTTCTTAGAAACTTCTTGGTGATGTGTGAATTCATCTCACAGAGTTACACTTATGTTTCGTGGAGCAGTCCATTAACACTGTCTTTGAGGAATCTGAGAAGGGCTTCTTTGGATCACATTGAGGCCTACGCTGATAAAGGAAATTTCATCCGTTCAAACGTGAAAGAAGCTTTCTGAGAAACTTCTTTCTGATCTGTGAGTTCATCTCACAGAGTTACAACCTCTGCCTCAAGAAGAAGTTTGCTAACACTCTTTTCGTGGAATCTGCAAAGTGATATTTGGGAGCCTATTGGGGCCCATGGTGATAAAGGAAATATCCTCACATAATAACTAAAGAGAAGCTTTCTGAGAAACTGCATTGCCATGTGTGAATGCAACTCACAGAGTTACACGTTTCTCTTCAGTGATCAGTTTGTTAGCACAGTTTTCTGGAAATCTGCAATTAGATACTTCATAGCGCAATGAACATTACAGTGACAAAGGAAATATCCACAGATGAAAACTAGAAAGAAGCTTTCTTAGAAACTTCTTGGTGATGTGTGAATTCATCTCACAGAGTTACACTTATGTTTCGTGGAGCAGTCCATTAACACTGTCTTTGAGGAATCTGAGAAGGGCTTCTTTGGATCACATTGAGGCCTACGCTGATAAAGGAAATTTCATCCGTTCAAAACGTGAAAGAAGCTTTCTGAGAAACTTCTTTCTGATCTGTGAGTTCATCTCACAGTTACAACCTCTGCCTCAAGAAGCAGTTTGCTAACACTCTTTTCGTGGAATCTGCAAAGTGATATTTGGGAGCCTATTGGGGCCCATGGTGATAAAGGAATATCCTCACATAATAACTAAAGAGAAGCTTTCTGAGAAACTGCATTGCCATGTGTGAATGCAACTCACAGAGTTACACGTTTCTCTTCAGTGATCAGTTTGTTAGCACAGTTTTCTGGAAATCTGCAATTAGATACTTCATAGCGCAATGAACATTACAGTGACAAAGGAAATATCCACAGATGAAAACTAGAAAGAAGCTTTCTTAAAACTTCTTGGTGATGTGTGAATTCATCTCACAGAGTTACACTTATGTTTCGTGGAGCAGTCCATTAACACTGTCTTTGAGGAATCTGAGAAGGGCTTCTTTGGATCACATTGAGGCCTACGCTGATAAAGGAAATTTCATCCGTTCAAAACGTGAAAGAAGCTTTCTGAGAAACTTCTTTCTGATCTGTGAGTTCATCTCACAGAGTTACAACCTCTGCCTCAAGAAGCAGTTTGCTAACACTCTTTTCGTGGAATCTGCAAAGTGATATTTGGGAGCCTATTGGGGCCCATGGTGATAAAGGAAATATCCTCACATAATAACTAAAGAGAAGCTTTCTGAGAAACTGCATTGCCATGTGTGAATGCAACTCACAGAGTTACACGTTTCTCTTCAGTGATCAGTTTGTTAGCACAGTTTTCTGGAAATCTGCAATTAGATACTTCATAGCGCAATGAACATTACAGTGACAAAGGAAATATCCACAGATGAAAACTAGAAAGAAGCTTTCTTAGAAACTTCTTGGTGATGTGTGAATTCATCTCACAGAGTTACACTTATGTTTCGTGGAGCAGTCCATTAACACTGTCTTTGAGGAATCTGAGAAGGGCTTCTTTGGATCACATTGAGGCCTACGCTGATAAAGGAAATTTCATCCGTTCAAAACGTGAAAGAAGCTTTCTGAGAAACTTCTTTCTGATCTGTGAGTTCATCTCACAGAGTTACAACCTCTGCCTCAAGAAGCAGTTTGCTAACACTCTTTTCGTGGAATCTGCAAAGTGATATTTGGGAGCCTATTGGGGCCCATGGTGATAAAGGAATATCCTCACATAATAACTAAAGAGAAGCTTTCTGAGAAACTGCATTGCCATGTGTGAATGCAACTCACAGAGTTACACGTTTCTCTTCAGTGATCAGTTTGTTAGCACAGTTTTCTGGAAATCTGCAATTAGATACTTCATAGCGCAATGAACATTACAGTGACAAAGGAAATATCCACAGATGAAAACTAGAAAGAAGCTTTCTTAGAAACTTCTTGGTGATGTGTGAATTCATCTCACAGAGTTACACTTATGTTTCGTGGAGCAGTCCATTAACACTGTCTTTGAGGAATCTGAGAAGGGCTTCTTTGGATCACATTGAGGCCTACGCTGATAAAGGAAATTTCATCCGTTCAAAACGTGAAAGAAGCTTTCTGAGAAACTTCTTTCTGATCTGTGAGTTCATCTCACAGAGTTACAACCTCTGCCTCAAGAAGCAGTTTGCTAACACTCTTTTCGTGGAATCTGCAAAGTGATATTTGGGAGCCTATTGGGGCCCATGGTGATAAAGGAAATATCCTCACATAATAACTAAAGAGAAGCTTTCTGAGAAACTGCATTGCCATGTGTGAATGCAACTCACAGAGTTACACGTTTCTCTTCAGTGATCAGTTTGTTAGCACAGTTTTCTGGAAATCTGCAATTAGATACTTCATAGCGCAATGAACATTACAGTGACAAAGGAAATATCCACAGATGAAAACTAGAAAGAAGCTTTCTTAGAAACTTCTTGGTGATGTGTGAATTCATCTCACAGAGTTACACTTATGTTTCGTGGAGCAGTCCATTAACACTGTCTTTGAGGAATCTGAGAAGGGCTTCTTTGGATCACATTGAGGCCTACGCTGATAAAGGAAATTTCATCCGTTCAAAACGTGAAAGAAGCTTTCTGAGAAACTTCTTTCTGATCTGTGAGTTCATCTCACAGAGTTACAACCTCTGCCTCAAGAAGCAGTTTGCTAACACTCTTTTCGTGGAATCTGCAAAGTGATATTTGGGAGCCTATTGGGGCCCATGGTGATAAAGGAATATCCTCACATAATAACTAAAGAGAAGCTTTCTGAGAAACTGCATTGCCATGTGTGAATGCAACTCACAGAGTTACACGTTTCTCTTCAGTGATCAGTTTGTTAGCACAGTTTTCTGGAAATCTGCAATTAGATACTTCATAGCGCAATGAACATTACAGTGACAAAGGAAATATCCACAGATGAAAACTAGAAAGAAGCTTTCTTAGAAACTTCTTGGTGATGTGTGAATTCATCTCACAGAGTTACACTTATGTTTCGTGGAGCAGTCCATTAACACTGTCTTTGAGGAATCTGAGAAGGGCTTCTTTGGATCACATTGAGGCCTACGCTGATAAAGGAAATTTCATCCGTTCAAAACGTGAAAGAAGCTTTCTGAGAAACTTCTTTCTGATCTGTGAGTTCATCTCACAGAGTTACAACCTCTGCCTCAAGAAGCAGTTTGCTAACACTCTTTTCGTGGAATCTGCAAAGTGATATTTGGGAGCCTATTGGGGCCCATGGTGATAAAGGAAATATCCTCACATAATAACTAAAGAGAAGCTTTCTGAGAAACTGCATTGCCATGTGTGAATGCAACTCACAGAGTTACACGTTTCTCTTCAGTGATCAGTTTGTTAGCACAGTTTTCTGGAAATCTGCAATTAGATACTTCATAGCGCAATGAACATTACAGTGACAAAGGAAATATCCACAGATGAAAACTAGAAAGAAGCTTTCTTAGAAACTTCTTGGTGATGTGTGAATTCATCTCACAGAGTTACACTTATGTTTCGTGGAGCAGTCCATTAACACTGTCTTTGAGGAATCTGAGAAGGGCTTCTTTGGATCACATTGAGGCCTACGCTGATAAAGGAAATTTCATCCGTTCAAAACGTGAAAGAAGCTTTCTGAGAAACTTCTTTCTGATCTGTGAGTTCATCTCACAGAGTTACAACCTCTGCCTCAAGAAGCAGTTTGCTAACACTCTTTTCGTGGAATCTGCAAAGTGATATTTGGGAGCCTATTGGGGCCCATGGTGATAAAGGAATATCCTCACATAATAACTAAAGAGAAGCTTTCTGAGAAACTGCATTGCCATGTGTGAATGCAACTCACAGAGTTACACGTTTCTCTTCAGTGATCAGTTTGTTAGCACAGTTTTCTGGAAATCTGCAATTAGATACTTCATAGCGCAATGAACATTACAGTGACAAAGGAAATATCCACAGATGAAAACTAGAAAGAAGCTTTCTTAAAAACTTCTTGGTGATGTGTGAATTCATCTCACAGAGTTACACTTATGTTTCGTGGAGCAGTCCATTAACACTGTCTTTGAGGAATCTGAGAAGGGCTTCTTTGGATCACATTGAGGCCTACGCTGATAAAGGAAATTTCATCCGTTCAAAACGTGAAAGAAGCTTTCTGAGAAACTTCTTTCTGATCTGTGAGTTCATCTCACAGAGTTACAACCTCTGCCTCAAGAAGCAGTTTGCTAACACTCTTTTCGTGGAATCTGCAAAGTGATATTTGGGAGCCTATTGGGGCCCATGGTGATAAAGGAAATATCCTCACATAATAACTAAAGAGAAGCTTTCTGAGAAACTGCATTGCCATGTGTGAATGCAACTCACAGAGTTACACGTTTCTCTTCAGTGATCAGTTTGTTAGCACAGTTTTCTGGAAATCTGCAATTAGATACTTCATAGCGCAATGAACATTACAGTGACAAAGGAAATATCCACAGATGAAAACTAGAAAGAAGCTTTCTTAAAACTTCTTGGTGATGTGTGAATTCATCTCACAGAGTTACACTTATGTTTCGTGGAGCAGTCCATTAACACTGTCTTTGAGGAATCTGAGAAGGGCTTCTTTGGATCACATTGAGGCCTACGCTGATAAAGGAAATTTCATCCGTTCAAAACGTGAAAGAAGCTTTCTGAGAAACTTCTTTCTGATCTGTGAGTTCATCTCACAGAGTTACAACCTCTGCCTCAAGAAGAAGTTTGCTAACACTCTTTTCGTGGAATCTGCAATGTGATATTTGGGAGCCTATTGGGGCCCATGGTGATAAAGGAATTATCCTCACATAATAACTAAAGAGAAGCTTTCTGAGAAACTGCATTGCCATGTGTGAATGCAACTCACAGAGTTACACGTTTCTCTTCAGTGATCAGTTTGTTAGCACAGTTTTCTGGAAATCTGCAATTAGATACTTCATAGCGCAATGAACATTACAGTGACAAAGGAAATATCCACAGATGAAAACTAGAAAGAAGCTTTCTTAAAAACTTCTTGGTGATGTGTGAATTCATCTCACAGAGTTACACTTATGTTTCGTGGAGCAGTCCATTAACACTGTCTTTGAGGAATCTGAGAAGGGCTTCTTTGGATCACATTGAGGCCTACGCTGATAAAGGAAATTTCATCCGTTCAAAACGTGAAAGAAGCTTTCTGAGAAACTTCTTTCTGATCTGTGAGTTCATCTCACAGAGTTACAACCTCTGCCTCAAGAAGCAGTTTGCTAACACTCTTTTCGTGGAATCTGCAAAGTGATATTTGGGAGCCTATTGGGGCCCATGGTGATAAAGGAAATATCCTCACATAATAACTAAAGAGAAGCTTTCTGAGAAACTGCATTGCCATGTGTGAATGCAACTCACAGAGTTACACGTTTCTCTTCAGTGATCAGTTTGTTAGCACAGTTTTCTGGAAATCTGCAATTAGATACTTCATAGCGCAATGAACATTACAGTGACAAAGGAAATATCCACAGATGAAAACTAGAAAGAAGCTTTCTTAAAAACTTCTTGGTGATGTGTGAATTCATCTCACAGAGTTACACTTATGTTTCGTGGAGCAGTCCATTAACACTGTCTTTGAGGAAACTGAGAAGGGCTTCTTTGGATCACATTGAGGCCTACGCTGATAAAGGAAATTTCATCCGTTCAAAACGTGAAAGAAGCTTTCTGAGAAACTTCTTTCTGATCTGTGAGTTCATCTCACAGAGTTACAACCTCTGCCTCAAGAAGCAGTTTGCTAACACTCTTTTCGTGGAATCTGCAAAGTGATATTTGGGAGCCTATTGGGGCCCATGGTGATAAAGGAAATATCCTCACATAATAACTAAAGAGAAGCTTTCTGAGAAACTGCATTGCCATGTGTGAATGCAACTCACAGAGTTACACGTTTCTCTTCAGTGATCAGTTTGTTAGCACAGTTTTCTGGAAATCTGCAATTAGATACTTCATAGCGCAATGAACATTACAGTGACAAAGGAAATATCCACAGATGAAAACTAGAAAGAAGCTTTCTTAAAAACTTCTTGGTGATGTGTGAATTCATCTCACAGAGTTACACTTATGTTTCGTGGAGCAGTCCATTAACACTGTCTTTGAGGAATCTGAGAAGGGCTTCTTTGGATCACATTGAGGCCTACGCTGATAAAGGAAATTTCATCCGTTCAAAACGTGAAAGAAGCTTTCTGAGAAACTTCTTTCTGATCTGTGAGTTCATCTCACAGAGTTACAACCTCTGCCTCAAGAAGCAGTTTGCTAACACTCTTTTCGTGGAATCTGCAAAGTGATATTTGGGAGCCTATTGGGGCCCATGGTGATAAAGGAAATATCCTCACATAATAACTAAAGAGAAGCTTTCTGAGAAACTGCATTGCCATGTGTGAATGCAACTCACAGAGTTACACGTTTCTCTTCAGTGATCAGTTTGTTAGCACAGTTTTCTGGAAATCTGCAATTAGATACTTCATAGCGCAATGAACATTACAGTGACAAAGGAAATATCCACAGATGAAAACTAGAAAGAAGCTTTCTTAGAAACTTCTTGGTGATGTGTGAATTCATCTCACAGAGTTACACTTATGTTTCGTGGAGCAGTCCATTAACACTGTCTTTGAGGAAATCTGAGAAGGGCTTCTTTGGATCACATTGAGGCCTACGCTGATAAAGGAAATTTCATCCGTTCAAAACGTGAAAGAAGCTTTCTGAGAAACTTCTTTCTGATCTGTGAGTTCATCTCACAGAGTTACAACCTCTGCCTCAAGAAGCAGTTTGCTAACACTCTTTTCGTGGAATCTGCAAAGTGATATTTGGGAGCCTATTGGGGCCCATGGTGATAAAGGAATTATCCTCACATAATAACTAAAGAGAAGCTTTCTGAGAAACTGCATTGCCATGTGTGAATGCAACTCACAGAGTTACACGTTTCTCTTCAGTGATCAGTTTGTTAGCACAGTTTTCTGGAAATCTGCAATTAGATACTTCATAGCGCAATGAACATTACAGTGACAAAGGAAATATCCACAGATGAAAACTAGAAAGAAGCTTTCTTAGAAACTTCTTGGTGATGTGTGAATTCATCTCACAGAGTTACACTTATGTTTCGTGGAGCAGTCCATTAACACTGTCTTTGAGGAATCTGAGAAGGGCTTCTTTGGATCACATTGATGCCTACGCTGATAAAGGAAATTTCATCCGTTCAAAACGTGAAAGAAGCTTTCTGAGAAACTTCTTTCTGATCTGTGAGTTCATCTCACAGAGTTACAACCTCTGCCTCAAGAAGCAGTTTGCTAACACTCTTTTCGTGGAATCTGCAAAGTGATATTTGGGAGCCTATTGGGGCCCATGGTGATAAAGGAAATATCCTCACATAATAACTAAAGAGAAGCTTTCTGAGAAACTGCATTGCCATGTGTGAATGCAACTCACAGAGTTACACGTTTCTCTTCAGTGATCAGTTTGTTAGCACAGTTTTCTGGAAATCAGCAATTAGATACTTCATAGCGCAATGAACATTACAGTGACAAAGGAAATATCCACAGATGAAAACTAGAAAGAAGCTTTCTTAAAAACTTCTTGGTGATGTGTGAATTCATGTCACAGAGTTACACTTATGTTTCGTGGAGCAGTCCATTAACACTGTCTTTGGGGAAACTGAGAAGGGCTTCTTTGGATCACATTGAGGCCTACGCTGATAAAGGAAATTTCATCCGTTCAAAACGTGAAAGAAGCTTTCTGAGAAACTTCTTTCTGATCTGTGAGTTCATCTCACAGAGTTACAACCTCTGTCTCAAGAAGAAGTTTCCTAACACGCTTTTCGTGGAATCTGCAATGTGATATTTGGGAGCCTATTGGGGCCCATGGTGATAAAGGAAATATCCTCACATAATAACTAAAGAGAAGCTTTCTGAGAAACTGCATTGCCATGTGTGAATGCAACTCACAGAGTTACACGTTTCTCTTCAGTGATCAGTTTGTTAGCACAGTTTTCTGGAAATCTGCAATTAGATGCTTCATAGCGCAATGAACATTACAGTGACAAAGGAAATATCCACAGATGAAAACTAGAAAGAAGCTTTCTTAGAAACTTCTTGGTGATGTGTGAATTCATCTCACAGAGTTACACTTATGTTTCGTGGAGCAGTCCATTAACACTGTCTTTGAGGAATCTGAGAAGGGCTTCTTTGGATCACATTGAGGCCTACGCTGATAAAGGAAATTTCATCCGTTCAAAACGTGAAAGAAGCTTTCTGAGAAACTTCTTTCTGATCTGTGAGTTCATCTCACAGAGTTACAACCTCTGCCTCAAGAAGCAGTTTGCTAACACGCTTTTCGTGGAATCTGCAAAGTGATATTTGGGAGCCTATTGGGGCCCATGGTGATAAAGGAATTATCCTCACATAATAACTAAAGAGAAGCTTTCTGAGAAACTGCATTGCCATGTGTGAATGCAACTCACAGAGTTACACGTTTCTCTTCAGTGATCAGTTTGTTAGCACAGTTTTCTGGAAATCTGCAATTAGATACTTCATAGCGCAATGAACATTACAGTGACAAAGGAAATATCCACAGATGAAAACTAGAAAGAAGCTTTCTTAGAAACTTCTTGGTGATGTGTGAATTCATCTCACAGAGTTACACTTATGTTTCGTGGAGCAGTCCATTAACACTGTCTTTGAGGAATCTGAGAAGGGCTTCTTTGGATCACATTGAGGCCTACGCTGATAAAGGAAATTTCATCCGTTCAAAACGTGAAAGAAGCTTTCTGAGAAACTTCTTTCTGATCTGTGAGTTCATCTCACAGAGTTACAACCTCTGCCTCAAGAAGCAGTTTGCTAACACTCTTTTCGTGGAATCTGCAAAGTGATATTTGGGAGCCTATTGGGGCCCATGGTGATAAAGGAAATATCCTCACATAATAACTAAAGAGAAGCTTTCTGAGAAACTGCATTGCCATGTGTGAATGCAACTCACAGAGTTACACGTTTCTCTTCAGTGATCAGTTTGTTAGCACAGTTTTCTGGAAATCTGCAATTAGATACTTCATAGCGCAATGAACATTACAGTGACAAAGGAAATATCCACAGATGAAAACTAGAAAGAAGCTTTCTTAGAAACTTCTTGGTGATGTGTGAATTCATCTCACAGAGTTACACTTATGTTTCGTGGAGCAGTCCATTAACACTGTCTTTGAGGAATCTGAGAAGGGCTTCTTTGGATCACATTGAGGCCTACGCTGATAAAGGAAATTTCATCCGTTCAAAACGTGAAAGAAGCTTTCTGAGAAACTTCTTTCTGATCTGTGAGTTCATCTCACAGAGTTACAACCTCTGCCTCAAGAAGCAGTTTGCTAACACTCTTTTCGTGGAATCTGCAAAGTGATATTTGGGAGCCTATTGGGGCCCATGGTGATAAAGGAAATATCCTCACATAATAACTAAAGAGAAGCTTTCTGAGAAACTGCATTGCCATGTGTGAATGCAACTCACAGAGTTACACGTTTCTCTTCAGTGATCAGTTTGTTAGCACAGTTTTCTGGAAATCTGCAATTAGATACTTCATAGCGCAATGAACATTACAGTGACAAAGGAAATATCCACAGATGAAAACTAGAAAGAAGCTTTCTTAGAAACTTCTTGGTGATGTGTGAATTCATCTCACAGAGTTACACTTATGTTTCGTGGAGCAGTCCATTAACACTGTCTTTGAGGAATCTGAGAAGGGCTTCTTTGGATCACATTGAGGCCTACGCTGATAAAGGAAATTTCATCCGTTCAAAACGTGAAAGAAGCTTTCTGAGAAACTTCTTTCTGATCTGTGAGTTCATCTCACAGAGTTACAACCTCTGCCTCAAGAAGAAGTTTGCTAACACGCTTTTCGTGGAATCTGCAATGTGATATTTGGGAGCCTATTGGGGCCCATGGTGATAAAGGAATTATCCTCACATAATAACTAAAGAGAAGCTTTCTGAGAAACTGCATTGCCATGTGTGAATGCAACTCACAGAGTTACACGTTTCTCTTCAGTGATCAGTTTGTTAGCACAGTTTTCTGGAAATCTGCAATTAGATACTTCATAGCGCAATGAACATTACAGTGACAAAGGAAATATCCACAGATGAAAACTAGAAAGAAGCTTTCTTAGAAACTTCTTGGTGATGTGTGAATTCATCTCACAGAGTTACACTTATGTTTCGTGGAGCAGTCCATTAACACTGTCTTTGAGGAATCTGAGAAGGGCTTCTTTGGATCACATTGAGGCCTACGCTGATAAAGGAAATTTCATCCGTTCAAAACGTGAAAGAAGCTTTCTGAGAAACTTCTTTCTGATCTGTGAGTTCATCTCACAGAGTTACAACCTCTGCCTCAAGAAGAAGTTTGCTAACACTCTTTTCGTGGAATCTGAAAGTGATATTTGGGAGCCTATTGGGGCCCATGGTGATAAAGGAATATCCTCACATAATAACTAAAGAGAAGCTTTCTGAGAAACTGCATTGCCATGTGTGAATGCAACTCACAGAGTTACACGTTTCTCTTCAGTGATCAGTTTGTTAGCACAGTTTTCTGGAAATCTGCAATTAGATACTTCATAGCGCAATGAACATTACAGTGACAAAGGAAATATCCACAGATGAAAACTAGAAAGAAGCTTTCTTAGAAACTTCTTGGTGATGTGTGAATTCATCTCACAGAGTTACACTTATGTTTCGTGGAGCAGTCCATTAACACTGTCTTTGAGGAATCTGAGAAGGGCTTCTTTGGATCACATTGAGGCCTACGCTGATAAAGGAAATTTCATCCGTTCAAAACGTGAAAGAAGCTTTCTGAGAAACTTCTTTCTGATCTGTGAGTTCATCTCACAGAGTTACAACCTCTGCCTCAAGAAGCAGTTTGCTAACACTCTTTTCGTGGAATCTGCAAAGTGATATTTGGGAGCCTATTGGGGCCCATGGTGATAAAGGAATATCCTCACATAATAACTAAAGAGAAGCTTTCTGAGAAACTGCATTGCCATGTGTGAATGCAACTCACAGAGTTACACGTTTCTCTTCAGTGATCAGTTTGTTAGCACAGTTTTCTGGAAATCTGCAATTAGATACTTCATAGCGCAATGAACATTACAGTGACAAAGGAAATATCCACAGATGAAAACTAGAAAGAAGCTTTCTTAGAAACTTCTTGGTGATGTGTGAATTCATCTCACAGAGTTACACTTATGTTTCGTGGAGCAGTCCATTAACACTGTCTTTGAGGAATCTGAGAAGGGCTTCTTTGGATCACATTGAGGCCTACGCTGATAAAGGAAATTTCATCCGTTCAAAACGTGAAAGAAGCTTTCTGAGAAACTTCTTTCTGATCTGTGAGTTCATCTCACAGAGTTACAACCTCTGCCTCAAGAAGCAGTTTGCTAACACTCTTTTCGTGGAATCTGCAAAGTGATATTTGGGAGCCTATTGGGGCCCATGGTGATAAAGGAAATATCCTCACATAATAACTAAAGAGAAGCTTTCTGAGAAACTGCATTGCCATGTGTGAATGCAACTCACAGAGTTACACGTTTCTCTTCAGTGATCAGTTTGTTAGCACAGTTTTCTGGAAATCTGCAATTAGATACTTCATAGCGCAATGAACATTACAGTGACAAAGGAAATATCCACAGATGAAAACTAGAAAGAAGCTTTCTTAGAAACTTCTTGGTGATGTGTGAATTCATCTCACAGAGTTACACTTATGTTTCGTGGAGCAGTCCATTAACACTGTCTTTGAGGAATCTGAGAAGGGCTTCTTTGGATCACATTGAGGCCTACGCTGATAAAGGAAATTTCATCCGTTCAAAACGTGAAAGAAGCTTTCTGAGAAACTTCTTTCTGATCTGTGAGTTCATCTCACAGAGTTACAACCTCTGCCTCAAGAAGAAGTTTGCTAACACTCTTTTCGTGGAATCTGCAAAGTGATATTTGGGAGCCTATTGGGGCCCATGGTGATAAAGGAAATTATCCTCACATAATAACTAAAGAGAAGCTTTCTGAGAAACTGCATTGCCATGTGTGAATGCAACTCACAGAGTTACACGTTTCTCTTCAGTGATCAGTTTGTTAGCACAGTTTTCTGGAAATCTGCAATTAGATACTTCATAGCGCAATGAACATTACAGTGACAAAGGAAATATCCACAGATGAAAACTAGAAAGAAGCTTTCTTAGAAACTTCTTGGTGATGTGTGAATTCATCTCACAGAGTTACACTTATGTTTCGTGGAGCAGTCCATTAACACTGTCTTTGAGGAATCTGAGAAGGGCTTCTTTGGATCACATTGAGGCCTACGCTGATAAAGGAAATTTCATCCGTTCAAAACGTGAAAGAAGCTTTCTGAGAAACTTCTTTCTGATCTGTGAGTTCATCTCACAGAGTTACAACCTCTGCCTCAAGAAGCAGTTTGCTAACACTCTTTTCGTGGAATCTGCAAAGTGATATTTGGGAGCCTATTGGGGCCCATGGTGATAAAGGAAATATCCTCACATAATAACTAAAGAGAAGCTTTCTGAGAAACTGCATTGCCATGTGTGAATGCAACTCACAGAGTTACACGTTTCTCTTCAGTGATCAGTTTGTTAGCACAGTTTTCTGGAAATCTGCAATTAGATACTTCATAGCGCAATGAACATTACAGTGACAAAGGAAATATCCACAGATGAAAACTAGAAAGAAGCTTTCTTAGAAACTTCTTGGTGATGTGTGAATTCATCTCACAGAGTTACACTTATGTTTCGTGGAGCAGTCCATTAACACTGTCTTTGAGGAATCTGAGAAGGGCTTCTTTGGATCACATTGAGGCCTACGCTGATAAAGGAAATTTCATCCGTTCAAAACGTGAAAGAAGCTTTCTGAGAAACTTCTTTCTGATCTGTGAGTTCATCTCACAGAGTTACAACCTCTGCCTCAAGAAGCAGTTTGCTAACACTCTTTTCGTGGAATCTGCAAAGTGATATTTGGGAGCCTATTGGGGCCCATGGTGATAAAGGAAATATCCTCACATAATAACTAAAGAGAAGCTTTCTGAGAAACTGCATTGCCATGTGTGAATGCAACTCACAGAGTTACACGTTTCTCTTCAGTGATCAGTTTGTTAGCACAGTTTTCTGGAAATCTGCAATTAGATACTTCATAGCGCAATGAACATTACAGTGACAAAGGAAATATCCACAGATGAAAACTAGAAAGAAGCTTTCTTAGAAACTTCTTGGTGATGTGTGAATTCATCTCACAGAGTTACACTTATGTTTCGTGGAGCAGTCCATTAACACTGTCTTTGAGGAATCTGAGAAGGGCTTCTTTGGATCACATTGAGGCCTACGCTGATAAAGGAAATTTCATCCGTTCAAAACGTGAAAGAAGCTTTCTGAGAAACTTCTTTCTGATCTGTGAGTTCATCTCACAGAGTTACAACCTCTGCCTCAAGAAGCAGTTTGCTAACACTCTTTTCGTGGAATCTGCAAAGTGATATTTGGGAGCCTATTGGGGCCCATGGTGATAAAGGAAATATCCTCACATAATAACTAAAGAGAAGCTTTCTGAGAAACTGCATTGCCATGTGTGAATGCAACTCACAGAGTTACACGTTTCTCTTCAGTGATCAGTTTGTTAGCACAGTTTTCTGGAAATCTGCAATTAGATACTTCATAGCGCAATGAACATTACAGTGACAAAGGAAATATCCACAGATGAAAACTAGAAAGAAGCTTTCTTAGAAACTTCTTGGTGATGTGTGAATTCATCTCACAGAGTTACACTTATGTTTCGTGGAGCAGTCCATTAACACTGTCTTTGAGGAATCTGAGAAGGGCTTCTTTGGATCACATTGAGGCCTACGCTGATAAAGGAAATTTCATCCGTTCAAAACGTGAAAGAAGCTTTCTGAGAAACTTCTTTCTGATCTGTGAGTTCATCTCACAGAGTTACAACCTCTGCCTCAAGAAGCAGTTTGCTAACACTCTTTTCGTGGAATCTGCAAAGTGATATTTGGGAGCCTATTGGGGCCCATGGTGATAAAGGAATATCCTCACATAATAACTAAAGAGAAGCTTTCTGAGAAACTGCATTGCCATGTGTGAATGCAACTCACAGAGTTACACGTTTCTCTTCAGTGATCAGTTTGTTAGCACAGTTTTCTGGAAATCTGCAATTAGATACTTCATAGCGCAATGAACATTACAGTGACAAAGGAAATATCCACAGATGAAAACTAGAAAGAAGCTTTCTTAGAAACTTCTTGGTGATGTGTGAATTCATCTCACAGAGTTACACTTATGTTTCGTGGAGCAGTCCATTAACACTGTCTTTGAGGAATCTGAGAAGGGCTTCTTTGGATCACATTGAGGCCTACGCTGATAAAGGAAATTTCATCCGTTCAAAACGTGAAAGAAGCTTTCTGAGAAACTTCTTTCTGATCTGTGAGTTCATCTCACAGAGTTACAACCTCTGCCTCAAGAAGCAGTTTGCTAACACTCTTTTCGTGGAATCTGCAAAGTGATATTTGGGAGCCTATTGGGGCCCATGGTGATAAAGGAATATCCTCACATAATAACTAAAGAGAAGCTTTCTGAGAAACTGCATTGCCATGTGTGAATGCAACTCACAGAGTTACACGTTTCTCTTCAGTGATCAGTTTGTTAGCACAGTTTTCTGGAAATCTGCAATTAGATACTTCATAGCGCAATGAACATTACAGTGACAAAGGAAATATCCACAGATGAAAACTAGAAAGAAGCTTTCTTAGAAACTTCTTGGTGATGTGTGAATTCATCTCACAGAGTTACACTTATGTTTCGTGGAGCAGTCCATTAACACTGTCTTTGAGGAATCTGAGAAGGGCTTCTTTGGATCACATTGAGGCCTACGCTGATAAAGGAAATTTCATCCGTTCAAAACGTGAAAGAAGCTTTCTGAGAAACTTCTTTCTGATCTGTGAGTTCATCTCACAGAGTTACAACCTCTGCCTCAAGAAGCAGTTTGCTAACACTCTTTTCGTGGAATCTGCAAGTGATATTTGGGAGCCTATTGGGGCCCATGGTGATAAAGGAAATATCCTCACATAATAACTAAAGAGAAGCTTTCTGAGAAACTGCATTGCCATGTGTGAATGCAACTCACAGAGTTACACGTTTCTCTTCAGTGATCAGTTTGTTAGCACAGTTTTCTGGAAATCTGCAATTAGATACTTCATAGCGCAATGAACATTACAGTGACAAAGGAAATATCCACAGATGAAAACTTGAAAGAAGCTTTCATAGAAACTTCTTGGTGATGTGTGAATTCATCTCACAGAGTTACACTTATGTTTCGTGGAGCAGTCCATTAACACTGTCTTTGAGGAATCTGAGAAGGGCTTCTTTGGATCACATTGAGGCCTACGCTGATAAAGGAAATTTCATCCGTTCAAAACGTGAAAGAAGCTTTCTGAGAAACTTCTTTCTGATCTGTGAGTTCATCTCACAGAGTTACAACCTCTGCCTCAAGAAGAAGTTTGCTAACACTCTTTTCGTGGAATCTGCAAAGTGATATTTGGGAGCCTATTGGGGCCCATGGTGATAAAGGAATATCCTCACATAATAACTAAAGAGAAGCTTTCTGAGAAACTGCATTGCCATGTGTGAATGCAACTCACAGAGTTACACGTTTCTCTTCAGTGATCAGTTTGTTAGCACAGTTTTCTGGAAATCTGCAATTAGATACTTCATAGCGCAATGAACATTACAGTGACAAAGGAAATATCCACAGATGAAAACTAGAAAGAAGCTTTCTTAGAAACTTCTTGGTGATGTGTGAATTCATCTCACAGAGTTACACTTATGTTTCGTGGAGCAGTCCATTAACACTGTCTTTGAGGAATCTGAGAAGGGCTTCTTTGGATCACATTGAGGCCTACGCTGATAAAGGAAATTTCATCCGTTCAA
Organism: Rhinopithecus roxellana; assembly: GCF_007565055.1. Lineage (NCBI taxonomy): Eukaryota > Metazoa > Chordata > Mammalia > Primates > Cercopithecidae > Rhinopithecus > Rhinopithecus roxellana. Next base: position 39,067 of record NW_022143525.1, read on the forward strand.
AACGTGAAAGAAGCTTTCTGAGAAACTTCTTTCTGATCTGTGAGTTCATCTCACAGAGTTACAACCTCTGCCTCAAGAAGCAGTTTGCTAACACTCTTTTCGTGGAATCTGCAAAGTGATATTTGGGAGCCTATTGGGGCCCATGGTGATAAAGGAATATCCTCACATAATAACTAAAGAGAAGCTTTCTGAGAAACTGCATTGCCATGTGTGAATGCAACTCACAGAGTTACACGTTTCTCTTCAGTGATCAGTTTGTTAGCACAGTTTTCTGGAAATCTGCAATTAGATACTTCATAGCGCAATGAACATTACAGTGACAAAGGAAATATCCACAGATGAAAACTAGAAAGAAGCTTTCTTAGAAACTTCTTGGTGATGTGTGAATTCATCTCACAGAGTTACACTTATGTTTCGTGGAGAGTCCATTAACACTGTCTTTGGGGAAACTGAGAAGGGCTTCTTTGGATCACATTGAGGCCTACGCTGATAAAGGAAATTTCATCCGTTCAAAACGTGACAAGAAGCTTTCTGAGAAACTTCTTTCTGATCTGTGAGTTCATTCACAGAGTTACAACCCTCTGCCTCAAGAAGCAGTTTGCTAACACTCTTTTCGTGGAATCTGCAAGTGATATTTGGGAGCCTATTGGGGCCCATGGTGATAAAGGAATATCCTCACATAATAACTAAAGAGAAGCTTTCTGAGAAACTGCATTGCCATGTGTGAATGCAAATCACAGAGTTACACGTTTCTCTTCAGTGATCAGTTTGTTAGCACAGTTTTCTGGAAATCTGCAATTAGATACTTCATAGCGCAATGAACATTACAGTGACAAAGGAAATATCCACCGATGAAAACTAGAAGAAGCTTTTCTTAGAAACTTCTTGGTGATGTGTGAATTCATCTCACCGAGTTACATCTATGTTTCGTGGAGCAGTCCATTAACACTGTCTTTGGGAATCTGAAAGGGCTTCTTTGGATCACATTGAGGCCTACGCTGATCAAGGAAAATTTCATCCGTTCAAAACGTGAAAGAAGCTTTCTGCGAAACTTCTTTCTGATCTGTGAGTTCATCTCACAGAGTATCAACCCTCTGCCTCAAGAAGCAGGTTTGCTAACACCTCTTTTCGTTGGAATCTGCAAAGGCTATTTGGGAGCCTATTGGGGCCATGGTGATAAAGGAAATATCCTCACATAATAACTAAAGAGAAGCTTTCTGAGAAACTGCATTGCATGTGTGAATGCAACTCACAGAGTACACGTTTCTCTTCAGTGATCGTTTGTAGCCAGTTTTCTGGAATCTGCAATTAGATACTTCATAGCGGCAATGAACATTACAGTGACAAAGGAATATCCACAGATGAAAAGTAGAAAGAAGCTTTTCTTAGAAAATCTTGGTGATGTCTGAATTCATCTCACAGAGTTACACTTATGTTTCGTGGAGCAGTCCATTAACACTGTCTTTGGGAAACTGAGAAGGGCTTCTTTGGATCCACATTGAGGCCTACGCTGATAAAGGAAATTTCATCCGTTCAAAACGTGAAAGAAGCTTTCTGAGAAACTTCTTTCTGATCTGTGAGTTCATCTCACAGAGTTACAACCTCTGCCTCAAGAAGCAGTTTGCTAACACTCTTTTCGTGGAATCTGCAAAGTGATATTTGGGATCCTATTGGGGCCCATGGTGATAAAGGAAATATCCTCACATAATAACTAAAGAGAAGCTTTCTGAGAAACTGCATTGCCATGTGTGAATGCAACTCACAGAGTTACACGTTTCTCTTCAGTGATCAGTTTGTTAGCACAGTTTTCTGGAAATCTGCAATTAGATACTTCATAGCGCAATGAACATTACAGTGACAAAGGAAATATCCACAGATGAAAACTAGAAAGAAGCTTTCTTAGAAACTTCTTGGTGATGTGTGAATTCATCTCACAGAGTTACACTTATGTTTCGTGGAGCAGTCCATTAACACTGTCTTTGAGGAATCTGAGAAGGGCTTCTTTGGATCACATGAGGCCTACGCTGATAAAGGAAATTTCATCCGTTCAAAACGTGAAAGAAGCTTTCTGAGAAACTTCTTTCTGATCTGTGAGTTCATCTCACAGGTTACAACCTGCCTCAAGAAGAGTTTGCTAACACTCTTTTCGTGGAATCTGCAAAGTGATATTTGGGAGCCTATTGGGGCCCATGGTGATAAAGGAATATCCTCACATAATAACTAAAGAGAAGCTTTCTGAGAAACTGCATTGCCATGTGTGAATGCAACTCACAGAGTTACACGTTTCTCTTCAGTGATCAGTTTGTTAGCGCAGTTTTCTGGAAATCTGCAATTAGATACTTCATAGCGCAATGAACATTACAGTGACAAAGGAAATATCCACAGATGAAAACTAGAAAGAAGCTTTCTTAGA